>NC_139990.1:47344983-47637483 GCF_964263955.1 Coregonus lavaretus | reverse complement strand
CCTACCTCCACAATTCACCATCTCTCTCCCACCTCAACCTACCTACACAGTCCTCCATCTCTCTCACACCTCCACCTACCTACACAGTCAACCATCTCTCTCACACCTCCACCTACCTACACAGTCCACCATCTCTTTCACACCTACACCCTACCTCACCATCTCTCACACCTCCACCTACCTCCACAGTCCACCATCTCTCTCACACCTCCACCTACCTACACAGTCCACCATCTCTCTCACACCTCCACAGTCCACCATCTCTCACACCTCCACCTAACTACACAGTCCACCATCTCTCACACCTCCACCTAACTACACAGTCCACCATCTCTCACACCTCCACCTACCTACACAGTCCACCACCTCTCTCACACCTCCACTTACCTACACAGTCCACCTTTTCTCACACCTCCATCTACCTCCACAGTCCACCATCTCTCTCACCTCCACCCACCTACTCAGTCCACCATCTCTCTCATACCTCCAGCCACCTACACAGTCCACCATCTCTCACAACTCCACCTACCTACACAGTCCACAATCTCTCTCACACCTCCACAGTCTACCATCTCTCTCACACCACCTATCTCCACAGTCCAACATCTCTCACACCTCCACAGTCCACCATCTCTCTCTCACCACCCACATACTCAGTCCACAACCTCTCTCACACCTCCACCCACCTACTCAGTCCACCATCTCTCTCACACCTCCACCCACCTACACAGTCCACCATCTCTCAAAACTCCACCTACCTACACAGTCAACCATCTCTCTCACACCTCCACCTACCTACACAGTCCACCATCTCTTTCACACCTCCACCTACCTCACCATCTCTCACACCTCCACCTAACTCCACAGTCCACCATCTCTCTCACACCTCCACCTACCTACACAGTCCACCATCTTTCTCACACCTCCACAGTCCAACATATCTCACACCTCCACAGTCCACCATCTCTCACACCTCCGCCTACATCCACAGTCCACCATCTCTCACACCTCCACAGTCCACCATCTCTCACACGTCCATCTACCTCCATAGTCCACCATCTCTCACACCTCCACCTACCTACACAGTCCACCATCTCTCTCACACCTCCACCCACCTACACAGTCCACCATCTCTCTCACACCTCCACCTACCTCGACAGTCCACCATATTTCTCACACCACCCACCTACACAGTCCCACCATTTCTCTCACACCTCCACCCACCTACACAGTCCACCATCTCTCACACCTCCACACATCTACACAGTCCACCATCTCTCTCACCTCCACCCAACTACTCAGTCCACCATCTCTCACACCTCCACCCACCTACTCAGTCCACAACCTCTCACACCTCCACCTACCTAAACAGTCCACCACCACCTCTCTCACACCTCCACCTACCTACACATTCCACCATCTCTCACACCTCCACAGTCCACCATCTCTCACCTCCACCCACCTACTCAGTCCACCATCTCTCTCACACCTCCACCCACCTACTCAGTCCACCATCTCTCTCACACCTCCACCCACCTACTCAGTCCACAATCTCTCTAACACCTCCACCTACCTACACAGTCAACCATCTCTCAAACCTACACCTACATACAGTCCACCATCTCTCACACCTCCCCCTACCTCGACAGTCCACCATCTCTCTCACACCACCTACCTACACAGTCCACCATCTCTCTCACACCTCCACCTACCTACACAGTCCACCATCTCTCTCTCACCTCCACCAACTACTCAGTCCACCATCTCTCACACCTCCACCCACCTACTCAGTCCACCATCTCTCACACCTCCACCTACCTCGACAGTCCACCATCTCTCACACCACCCACCTACACAGTCCACCATTTCTCTCTCACCTCCACCCAACTACTCAGTCCACCATCTCTCACACCTCCACCCACCTACTCAGTCCACCATCTCTCACACCCCCACCTACCTAAACAGTACACCACCTCTCTCACACCTCCACCTACCTACACATTCCACCATCTCTCACACCTCCACAGTCCACCATCTCTCTCACCTCCACCCACCTACTCTTTCCACCATCTCTCTCACACCTCCACCCACCTACTCAGTCCACCATCTCTCTCACACCTCCACCCACCTACTCAGTCCACCATCTCTCTCACATCTCCACCCACCTACACAGTCCACCATCTCTCTCACACCTCCACCTACCTCCACAGTCCACCACCTCTCTCACACCTCCACCTACTACATATTCACCACCTCTCTCACACCTCCACCGACCTACATAGTCCACCATCTCTCACACCTCCACCTACCTACACAGTCCACCATCTCTCACACCTCCACCTACCTACACAGTCCACCATCTCAGACACCTCCACCCACCTACTCAGTCCACCATCTCTCTCACACCTCCACCCACCTACTCAGTCCACCATCTCTCTCATACCTCCACCCACCTACACAGTCCACCATCTCTCACAACTCCACCTACCTACACAGTCCACAATCTCTCTCTCACACCTCCACAGTCTACCATCTCTCTCACACCACCTACCTCCACAGTCCAACATCTCTCACACCTCCACAGTCCACCATTTCTCTCTCACCACCCACATACTCAGTCCACCATCTCTCTCACACCTCCACCCACCTACTCAGTCCACCATCTCGCTCAAACCTCCACCCACCTACACAGTCCACCATCTCTCACACCTCCACCGACCTACATAGTCCACCATCTCTCTCACACCTCCACCCACCTACACAATCCACCATCTCTCACACCTCCACCTACCTCCACAGTCCACTATCTCTCTCACACCTCCACCTACCTACACAGTCCACCATCTTTCTCACACCTCCACAGTCCAACATA
Organism: Coregonus lavaretus; assembly: GCF_964263955.1. Taxonomy (NCBI): domain Eukaryota; kingdom Metazoa; phylum Chordata; class Actinopteri; order Salmoniformes; family Salmonidae; genus Coregonus; species Coregonus lavaretus. Next base: position 47,634,611 of record NC_139990.1, on the reverse strand, counting down.
TCTCACACCTCCACAGTCCACCATCTCTCACACCTCCACCTACATCCACAGTCCACCATCTCTCACACCTCCACAGTCCACCATCTCTCACACGTCCATCTACCTCCACAGTCCACCATCTCTCACACCTCCACCTACCTACACAGTCCACCATCTCTCTCACACCTCCACCCACCTACACAGTCCACCATCTCTCACACCTCCACCTACCTCGACAGTCCACCATCTTTCTCACACCACCCACCTACACAGTCCCACCATTTCTCTCACACCTCCACCCACCTACACAGTCCACCATCTCTCTCACACCTCCACACATCTACACAGTCCACCATCTCTCTCACCTCCACCCAACTACTCAGTCCACCATCTCTCACACCTCCACCCACCTACTCAGTCCACAACCTCTCACACCTCCACCTACCTAAACAGTCCACCATCTCTCACACCTCCACAGTCCACCATCTCTCTCACCTCCACCCACCTACTCAGTCAACCATCTCTCACACCTCCACCCACCTACTCAGTCCACCATCTCTCTCACACCTCAACCCACCTACTCAGTCCACCATCTCTCACACCTCCACCTACATACACAGTCAACCATCTCTCACACCTCCACCTACATACAGTCCACCATCTCTCTCACACCACCTACCTACACAGTCCACCATCTCTCTCACACCTCCACCTACCTACACAGTCCACCATCTCTCTCTCACCTCCACCCACCTACACAGTCCACCATCTCTCTCTCACCTCCACCCAACTACTCAGTCCACCATCTCTCACACCTCCACCCACCTACTCAGTCCACCATCTCTCTCACACCTCCACCCACCTACACAGTCCACCATCTCTCTCACACCTCCACCTACCTCCACAGTCCACCACCTCTCTCACACCTCCACCTACTACATATTCACCACCTCTCTCACACCTCCACCGACCTACATAGTCCACCATCTCTCTCACACCTCCACCCACCTCCACAATCCACCATCTCTCACACCTCCACCTACCTACACAGTCAACCATCTCTCACACCTCCACCTACATACAGTCCACCATCTCTCAAACCTCCACCTACCTCGACAGTCCACCATCTCTCACACCACCTACCTACACAGTCCACCATCTCTCACACATCCACCCACCTACACAGTCCACCACCTCTCTCACACCTCCACCTACTACATAGTCATCACCTCTCTCACACCTCCACCTACCTACACAGTCCACCACCTCTCTCACACCTACACCTACCTACACATTCCACCATCTCTCACACCTCCACAGTCAACCATCTCTCTCACCTCCACCCACCTACTCAGTCCACCATCTCTCACACCTCCACCCACCTACTCAGTCCACCATCTCTCTCACACCTCCACCCACCTACTCAGTCCACCAGCTCTCTAACACCTCCACCCACCTACACAGGCCACCATCTATCTCACACCTCCACCTACCTCCACAGTCCAACCTCTCACACCTCCACCTACCTATACAGTCCACCATCTCTCTCTCACCTCCGCCCAACTACTCAGTCCACCATCTCTCACACCTCCACCTACCTAAACAGTCCACCACCTCTCTCACACCTCCACCTACCTACACATTCCACCATCTCTCACACCTCCACCTACCTACACAGTCCACCATCTCTCACACCTCCACCTACCTACACAGTCCACCATCTCTCACACCTCCACCTACCTACTCAGTCCACCATCTCTCTCACACCTACTCAGTCCACCATCTCTCACACATCCACCCACCTACTACATAGTCAACACCTCTCTCACACCTCCACCTACTACATAGTCACCACCTCTCTCACACCTCCACCTACCTACACAGTCCACCATCTCTCACACCTCCACCTACCTACACAGTCCACCATCTCTCACACCTCCACCTACCTACACAGTCCACCATCTCCCTCACACCTCCACCTACCTACACAGTCCACCATCTCTCTCACACCTCCACCTACCTACACAGACCACCATCTCTCTCACACCTCCACCCACCTACACAGTCCACCATCTCTCTCAAACATCCACCTACCTCCACAGTCCACCATCTCTCTCACACCTCCACCTACCTACACAGACCACCACCTCTCTCACACCTCCACCCACCTACACAGTCCACCATCTCTCACACCTCCACCTACCTCCACAGTCCACCACCTCTCTCACACCTCCACCTACTACATATTCACCACCTCTCTTACACCTCCACCGACCTACATAGTCCACCATCTCTCACACCTCCACCTACCTACACAGTCCACCATCTCTCACACCTCCACCTACCTACACAGTCCACCATCTCAGACACCTCCACCCACCTACTCAGTCCACCATCTCTCTCACACCTCCACCCACCTACTCAGTCCACCATCTCTCTCATACCTCCACCCACCTACACAGTCCACCATCTCTCACAACTCCACCTACCTACACAGTCCACAATCTCTCTCACACCACCTACCTCCACAGTCCAACATCTCTCACACCTCCACAGTCCACCATTTCTCTCTCACCACCCACATACTCAGTCCACCATCTCTCTCACACCTCCACCCACCTACTCAGTCCACCATCTCGCTCAAACCTCCACCCACCTACACAGTCCACCATCTCTCAAAACTCCACCTACCTACACAGTCAACCATCTCTCTCACACCTCCACCTACCTACACAGTCCACCATCTCTTTCACACCTCCACCTACCTCACCATCTCTCACACCTCCACCTACCTCCACAGTCCACTATCTCTCTCACACCTCCACCTACCTACACAGTCCACCATCTTTCTCACACCTCCACAGTCCAACATATCTCACACCTCCACAGTCCACCATCTCTCACACCTCCACCTACATCCACAGTCCACCATCTCTCACACCTCCACAGTCCACCATCTCTCACACGTCCGTCTACCTCCACAGTCCACCATCTCTCACACCTCCACCTACCTACACAGTCCACCATCTCTCTCACACCTCCACCCACCTACACAGTCCACCATCTCTCACACCTCCACCTACCTCGACAGTCCACCATCTTTCTCACACCACCCACCTACACAGTCCCACCATTTCTCTCACACCTCCACCCACCTACACAGTCCACCATCTCTCTCACACCTCCACACATCTACACAGTCCACCATCTCTCTCACCTCCACCCAACTACTCAGTCCACCATCTCTCACACCTCCACCCACCTACTCAGTCCACAACCTCTCACACCTCCACCTACCTAAACAGTCCACCACCACCTCTCTCACACCTCCACCTACCTACACATTCCACCATCTCTCTCACCTCCACCCACCTACTCAGTCAACCATCTCTCACACCTCCACCCACCTACTCAGTCCACCATCTCTCTCACACCTCAACCCACCTACTCAGTCCACCATCTCTCACACCTCCACCTACATACACAGTCAACCATCTCTCACACCTCCACCTACATACAGTCCACCACCTCTCTCACACCACCTACCTACACAGTCCACCATCTCTCTCACACCTCCACCTACCTACACAGTCCACCATCTCTCTCTCACCTCCACCCACCTACACAGTCCACCATCTCTCTCTCACCTCCACCCAACTACTCAGTCCACCATCTCTCACACCTCCACCCACCTACTCAGTCCACCATCTCTCTCACACCTCCACCCACCTACACAGTCCACCATCTCTCTCACACCTCCACCTACCTCCACAGTCCACCACCTCTCTCACACCTCCACCTACTACATATTCACCACCTCTCTCACACCTCCACCGACCTACATAGTCCACCATCTCTCTCACACCTCCACCCACCTACACAATCCACCATCTCTCACACCTCCACCTACCTACACAGTCCACCATCTCTCACACCACCTACCTACACAGTCCACCATCTCTCACACATCCACCCACCTACACAGTCCACCACCTCTCTCACACCTCCACCTACTACATAGTCATCACCTCTCTCACACCTCCACCTACCTACACAGTCCACCACCTCTCTCACACCTACACCTACCTACACATTCCACCATCTCTCACACCTCCACAGTCAACCATCTCTCTCACCTCCACCCACCTACTCAGTCCACCATCTCTCACACCTCCACCCACCTACTCAGTCCACCATCTCTCTCACACCTCCACCCACCTACTCAGTCCACCAGCTCTCTAACACCTCCACCCACCTACACAGGCCACCATCTCTCTCACACCTCCACCTACCTCCACAGTCCAACCTCTCACACCTCCACCTACCTATACAGTCCACCATCTCTCTCTCACCTCCGCCCAACTACTCAGTCCACCATCTCTCACACCTCCACCTACCTAAACAGTCCACCACCTCTCTCACACCTCCACCTACCTACACATTCCACCATCTCTCACACCTCCACCTACCTACACAGTCCACCATCTCTCACACCTCCACCTACCTACACAGTCCACCATCTCTCACACCTCCACCTACCTACTCAGTCCACCATCTCTCTCACACCTACTCAGTCCACCATCTCTCACACATCCACCCACCTACTACATAGTCAACACCTCTCTCACACCTCCACCTACTACATAGTCACCACCTCTCTCACACCTCCACCTACCTACACAGTCCACCATCTCTCACACCTCCACCTACCTACACAGTCCACCATCTCTCACACCTCCACCTACCTACACAGTCCACCATCTCCCTCACACCTCCACCTACCTACACAGTCCACCATCTCTCTCACACCTCCACCTACCTACACAGACCACCACCTCTCTCACACCTCCACCCACCTACACAGTCCACCATCTCTCACACCTCCACCTACCTCCACAGTCCACCATCTCTCACACCACCCACCTATAGAGTCTTCCATCTCTCTCACACCTCCACCCACCTACAGAGTCCACCATCTCTCTCACACCTCCACCCACCTACACAATCCACCATCTCTCACACCTCCACCTACCTACAGTCAACCATCTCTCACACCTCCACCCACCTACACAGTCCACCACCACTCTCACACCTCCACCTACTACATAGTCACCACCTCTCTCACACCTCCACCTACCTACACAGTCCACCATCTCTCACACCTCCACCTACCTACACAGTCCACCACCTCTCTCACACCTACACCTACCTACACATTCCACCATCACTCACACCTCCACAGTCCACCATCTCTCTCACCTCCACCCACCTACTCAGTCCACCATCTCTCACACCTCCACCCACCTACTCAGTCCACCATCTCTCTCACACCTCCACCCACCTACTCAGTCCACCAGCTCTCTAACACCTCCACCCACCTACACAGGCCACCAGTTCTCTCACACCTCCACCTACCTCCACAGTCCAACCTCTCACACCTCCACCTACCTATACAGTCCACCATCTCTCTCTCACCTCCGCCCAACTACTCAGTCCACCATCTCTCACACCTCCACCTACCTAAACAGTCCACTACCTCTCTCACACCTCCACCTACCTACACATTCCACCATCTCTCACACCTCCACAGTCCACCATCTCTCTCACCTCCACCCACCTACTCAGTCCACCATCTCTCACACCTCCACCCACTTACTCAGTCCACCATCTCTCACACCTCCACCCACCTACTCAGTCCACCAGCTCTCTAACACCTCCACCCACCTACACAGGCCACCACTTCTCTCACACCTCCACCTACCTCCACAGTCCAACCTCTCACACCTCCACCTACCTATACAGTCCACCATCTCTCTCACACCTCCACCCACCTACTCAGTCCACCAGCTCTCTAACACCTCCACCCACCTACACAGGCCACCAGTTCTCTCACACCTCCACCTACCTCCACAGTCCAACCTCTCACACCTCCACCTACCTATACAGTCCACCATCTCTCTCTCACCTCCGCCCAACTACTCAGTCCACCATCTCTCACACCTCCACCTACCTAAACAGTCCACTACCTCTCTCACACCTCCACCTACCTACACATTCCACCATCTCTCACACCTCCACAGTCCACCATCTCTCTCACCTCCACCCACCTACTCAGTCCACCATCTCTCTCACACCTCCACCCACTTACTCAGTCCACCATCTCTCTCACACCTCCACCCACCTACTCAGTCCACCATCTCTCACACCTCCACCTACCTAAACAGTCCACCACCTCTCTCACACCTCCACCTACCTACACATTCCACCATCTCTCACACCTCCACAGTCCACCATCTCTCTCACCTCCACCCACCTACTCAGTCCACCATCTCTCTCAGACCTCCACCCACCTACTCAGTCCACCATCTCTCACACCTCCACCCACCTACTCAGTCCACCATCTCTCACACCTTCACCTACCTAAACAGTCCACCACCTCTCTCACACCTCCACCTACCTACACATTCCACTATCTCTCACACCTCCACAGTCCACCATCTCTCTCACCTCCACACACCTACTCAGTCCACCATCTCTCACACCTCCACCCACCTACTCAGTCCACCATCTCTCTCACACCTCCACCCACCTACTCATTCCACCATCTCTCACACCTCCACCCACCTACACAGTCCACCATCTCTCTCACACCTCCACCTACCTCCACAGTCCACCCTCTCACACCTCCACCTACCTACACAGTCCACAACTCTCTCACCTCCACCCACCTACTCAGTCCACCATCTCTCACACCTCCACCCACTTACTCACTCCACCATCTCTCAGACCTCCACCCACCTCCACAGTCCACCATCTCTCACACCTCCACCTACCTACTCAGTCCACCATCTATCACACCTACTCAGTCCACCATCTCTCTCTCACCTCCACCCAACTACTCAGTCCACCATCTCTCACACCTCCACCCACCTACTCAGTCCACCATCTCTCTCACCTCCACCCACCTACTCAGTCCACCATCTCTCACACCTCCACCCACCTACTCACTCCACCATCTCTCAGACCTCCACCTACCTCCACAGTCCACCATCTCTCACACCTCCACCTACCTAATCAGTCCACCATCTCTCACACCTACTCAGTCCACCATCTCTCACACATCCACCCACCTACACAGTCCACCACCTCTCTCACACCGCCACCTACCTACACAGTCCACCATCTCTCTCACACCTCCACCTACCTCCACAGTCCACCATCTCTCACACCTCCACCTACCTACACAGTCGACCATATCTCTCACCTCCACCCACCTACTCAGTCCACCATCTCTCACACCTACTCAGTTCACCATCTCTCACACATCCACCCACCTACACAGTCCACCATCTCTCTCACACCTCCACCCACCTACACAGTCCACCACCTCTCTCACACCTCCACCTACTACATAGTCACCACCTCTCTCACACCTCCACCTACCTTCACAGTCCACCATCTCTCACACCTCCACCTAGCTCCTAGACTCCCTCAATCTGCCTTAACGCTCTTGTTGCTCTCTGTCCCCTTCCATTTATTTCCTCTTCCTCGTCCTCTTTCTAACCCTTTAACTCCATCTCCCACTTCCTGTCTTTACTGATTACCTACAGTGAGCCCTCTCGTCCTTGTGAGATCAGATAAAGGGGCCGTGTGTGGTACAGTAGAGCGGTCGAGGCGTGAGGTGACCACTTACTCTCTCATTAGTGTGGTCTATGGAAGAGACGTTGAGCCTTGCGGAGTGAGGAGGAGTGGGAGGCAACAGACTACCCAGAGGGCTGTGTATTGGTGTCTGAGATCACCACCATCTCCTCAATTTGCTTCTTGCTCTCTTCCTCTCTGTCCGTCTCTCTTCCTCTCTGTCGGATAAAATAAGCCAATTTTCCACTCCCACTCTGGGATTAGTGGTAATTTCCTCTTGAAAACAGATGAATAGGGAAGGAAGGACAGGGGTGGAACGAAGCCGCTGGGAGGGATAGTGCAGAGTTGCCAGTGCTTTTGTCTCCATTCAGTACTATGTTCTACCGGCGGTACTTTTTTCTTCAAGAAATCAGATTCTTCTTTATGACTAACTTCTCAAAAATATTATTATTTGAAACCATGGAATATCACTATACGTGGAGCACTGGTGCTAAAGAAAGTCATGCACAGTTACCACTGTTCCATTCTTTTCAAAGAACTTTGCGAGTTCAGTAGATGCTTGCACTGCAGAGAAAAATGAGGGATCTATCGTCGCTCTTGGTATTAAAGGTGTTCTTTATGCTCATCTGCTGATCAGACCAACGGCCGTATCGACTCCATTCATCATTATACATTAATCTATTTCTACCACTCTTCTACACCTTATTACTGATCACATATTCCAGTCCATATCCAAAGTGCCTCTTAGCCATGCTCCTTTTGGACTGCTTTGAAGTGAGTAGCAAGTTCTCATGAAATGCCAGCCAAATCTCACAGTGAGAGTCTGCTTGATACGTGACAGCATTACACAGCAATCTGAACTCAGCACTGTAGCCTCAGCAGGAAGCAGAGAGACGGAGGAGGAAACTGGATGTCAACAACTCTCGAGGTTCGGAGGGGTATGATAATCAAAAAAGAACTCATCTTCAAAACGCAGAGCTTTAAACAGGTGTTTGTCTCAAGTTTTAAACATGAAAAACATTCACACAATAAAACTTGTAGTGGCTGCCGCAACACAAAACAAGTGTTACAAGTGTTAAGAAAGTTACTAGACATATAACAAACAGTGCATCATCAAGACAAATGTCAATGTCAACTCACCGCTCAACCTATCTAACCTTACCTTTCTTTACATTTGAACTTTAACCTAACTTTGACCTTTCTGTCTTTGAGCCTAGCCGTAGTGTGCTGCTCCCCCTACCTACCAGACATCAGACTTGGAGTCGTAACCCTGGTGGTTCAGTACTTCAGGGCTCATGTAGTAAGGCGTGCCCGTGAAGGTGGTGGCCAGGTCACATGACCCCATCAGCAGACAGGACACCCCAAAATCACCTGAACAGAGGAAGAGCAACACTTATAATAATAATAATAATATTTAATTTGTAGATTCGCATAACGTAGGAAACAAAACAAAGAACAAACAGCAACAATACATCAAAACATGACCTACTAATGCAAAATATAGACTAAGCAGATTAATTGATCAAGCATTATGGGGTGATTAATTTCAAACTGGAACCTTGTCTTATTTCCTGTGCCCCTATTGATTCCATCTGAAAGGACCAGGGGGATGGGTGTGAGCACTATGGAGAAGGCCAATCAAAAGGCTGAAAGAAGTGTCCGCCATATTGCTTTCACCTATCCAGTCCTCTCTCGAGTGACGAGGATGAGTCATCACAGGAAGAGGAAAGAAAGACCATTTTCTGTTTGGAAATGAACCATCAGCACAATTTCTGTCTGGAATTGAACCATTAGCACATTTTCTGTTTGGAAAATAACCATTAGCACATTTTCTCTTTGAAATTGAACTATTAGCACATTAAAGTAGACAGTTTTCTGTTTGGAATTGAACCATTAGCACATTTTCTGTTTGGAAATGAACTATTTGCACATTTTCTGTTTGGAATTGAACCATTAGCACATTTACTGTTTGAAATTGAACCATTAGCACATTAAAGTAGATGGTTTTCTGTTTGGAATTGAACCATTAGCAAATGTTCTGTTGGAATTGAACCATCAGTACATTTTCTGTTTGGAAATTAAACATTAGCACATTTTCTGTTTGGAATTTAACCATTAAAGTGCAAGCCCTTATTATGTTCTATTGTCTTAATTTGTTAAAGTGAATTACATATTTGATCTAAACCTTGTAAAACAAACAACTTGTAGTGATTTACACAGTGGGCTACAGATTGTGTGTTTTGTATCAACTTTCATCTACAGGTGATAGTGTGTGTACTTTCAACAGTTTTGTATTCATCCACTCCCTTTGTAGATAAGTGTATGCCGCAGACACACCGAGAGAGCCTGTGAATTTAACAGGAGTGACACAGCCTCCCTGCACTTTTAAGGACTCAAAGATTTCAAACAAACATAAAAAACTCCCATGGGGCCCTGCTGCAATGGAACTCACCGATTTTAACTATGTTCCTTTTCAGGAAGATGTTTTTGGCCTTCAGATCTCTGTGGAGGACGCGCCTGGGACGGAGGAGGCAGGACAAGCAGACATCAGCAGACAGGGAGGAGTACAATGAATAAATAATACTTGCACAATGCAATCACGATACTTTGAAGTCCAAAATATATCCGTGTTTAGATCCCTGTAGTTCTAAGACCTCCCCCTTATGTACTCTTCATTTTAGACAAATGGAGTCTTGGACTTTAAAAGTATAAATACAGTATGAACCTGTTATGCATGTAGTGGAGTCCAAGCAGCAACTGGATCAGCCAATCAGTGACCTGGGTCTCAGGCAAGCTTTGCCCTGCTTCTCTCACTTCCTCCAGCTGACAGTCCAAGTCCCTGTCCTAGAGCATAGAGTATTATAGCAACAGTCCACGTCCCTGTCCTAGAGCATAGAGTATTATAGCAACAGATTCAGAGATTCCTACAGATACCCACATCATAATAAATACATGCAAGCGTACACAGGCACATGCACACACACACACCCACCAACACACCATTGTGGAAAACCTTTCACAAAATACCCATTCCGATACGGCTTTAATTTCATTAATATTCCATTCTGGGGGAAATGTGCATGAACTCTAACTCTATGAGCTAAGTGCATGAACTCTAAGAGAGCTCTGAATCATTGTCTCTATATTAAACTCCAGACAGAAAGGTCCTCTGTCAGCTGCCATTGTGACCATTTAACGGTCTGTGAGGTTAAGCTGGAGTGAGGTCTGAGCTCACTTCATTCTCTCTAATGGGACTTCCAGAGAGAACAGAACAGCGTTAGGGAACTTCTTAATGGAACTGTGGGGGTGTGGGACCGGTAATGGCCTCACTGGTTCATTCTGAGAGGCACTGAGTAGGTTTATGATGCTCTGACTGTGTGTGTGTGTGTGTGTGTGTGTGTGTGTGTGTGTGTGTGTGTGTGTGCGTGTGTGTGCATGTGTCTACGAGCATGCAGCTGAGCTTCTGTGTAATGGGGAAAAGTATATTTTGTGTGTATATGGGGGGTAATGGAACAACAAAAGCTGGATGTGTCTGAATACTTATGTAAACGTGATATTTCAGATTCTTTTTTTAAATGAACCTGTTATGCATGTAGCGGAGTCCAAGCAGCAGCTGGATCAGTGACCTGGGTCTCAGGCAAGCTCTGCCCTGCTTCTCTCACTTCCTCCAGCTGACAGTCCAAGTCCCTGTTTTTGCTTTGTCATTATGGGGTATTGTGTGTAGATTGATGAGGGGGTAAAAGACAATTTAATCAATTTTAGAATAAGGCTGTAACATAACAAAATGTGGAAAAAGTCAAGGGGTCTGAATACTTTCCGAATGCACTGTATATGGATGATTTATAAAGCCAGGCATATTTAAAAGTTAGGCCATTGATTATAGACCTAATTAAATTAAGGTTTCCTCTCTCCTCACTTTTCTTAGACAATTAAGGCAAGGGCTGTTTTCTCATCTCCTAACTCCGCTACTGCCTCCGCCGCATTGTTCTCAACGCCAATATGCTAGTTAACTTAGCTATTATGCACATAGCAACATGGTCTAGGAAAAGGCGCCTATTCAACAGCACACTGATGTGTTTCAGGACAGTAACCACTATCCAACGTGGGAGAAAGCGCATTTGTTATAAAATAATATTATTTTTATTTGTGTTGCACCATTGTCTTACATAATATAACCATATACAATTTCATGTCTTAGACTGAAGGTCCGTGCCATCCCCATGGCCTCCACAATGGATCAGTCCACTCTGACAGGAGCCAATCAGACAGGTGTCTTGTACACCATGATTGTTTATTAATGTTTTTGCTACTGCTTGACTAAAGAAATCTCGGTCAACCAACAGCCTATCGATCAAACAATCGACCAGTCGACTTAATGGGATCAGCCCTAGTGTCAGGCAAAGAAATAAGGTGGTGGAAGTAAAAAGCAAATAGTGTGCAAGAGAGAGCAAAAGAAAGAGAAACATTTGAGAGATCAAAAGACTTTCAAATTCATTAATAGGAGAGGACAGGACCCCTAACTGCTGTAATCTACTGTAGTAGGAGAAAGACTGGAGGATTGGACCCCTACCTGCTGTAATCTACTGTAGTAGGAGAAAGACTGGAGGACAGGACCCTTACCTGCTGTAATCTACTGTAGTAGGAGAAAGACTGGAGGACAGGACCCCTACCTGCTGTAATCTAGTAGGAGAATGACTGGAGGACAGGACCCCTACCTGCTGTAATCTAGTAGGAGAAAGACTGGAGGACAGGACCCCTACCTGCTGTTATCTAGTAGGAGAAAGACTGGAGGACAGGACCCCTACCTGCTGTAATCTAGTAGGAGAAAGACTGGAGGACAGGACCCCTTCCTGCTGTAATCTAGTAGGAGAAAGACTGGAGGACAGGACCCCTACCTGCTGTAATCTACACAGCAAACACTTTGACAAGATGAAAAGAAAGACGGAGAGTGAGAGAGAGAGAGAGAGAGAGAGAGAGCGAGAGACGGGGGGCTGAGAAGGAGGGGGCACAGATCAATCACTCGTTCCATGCTCTTTCACTTCAGACACCCACCTGTCTCCTCTCTCTAGCTTGGAACACCTAGAGGGCTACAGTTTGAAGAGAGAGGTGTGCTGCTCTGCTGCAGTGAACCACAGTGACCATGTAATCACGTTAACGCTGTATGGAGTGATTCCAGGCCATGGTGTTATATAAGAAAATCACAAAGCCATGACTTTATAACATGCAGTGCATGACAGGATCAAAACAACCATATACACATGTAGGATCTTAATTTGAGCCAGTTTGCTACAGCAACAGGAAATGTGAATTATGTGGATTATAATTCATGGACATTTTTGTAGGGGTTGATACATTTTAAAGGAAAATCAAGTATGACATTTCAACGTGGAAATTAAAAACTTCAGAAGCCTTTTTAAACCTCAGATACACTATAATATAATATGCCATTTAGCAGACGCTTTTATCCAAAGCGACTTACAGTCATGCATGCATACATTTTTGTGTATGGGTGGTCCCAGGGATCGAACCCACTACCTTGGCGTTACAAGCGCCGTGCTCTACCAGCTGAGCTACAGAGGACCACTACACATTTTAAATTTCCTGCATTGCAGGAAAGTTCTCCTGCAACATGGTGATTAAATGAAGATCCTACATCTGTAGCCTTCTATAGGTGTGTGTGGACGATGCTGTACATTTGTTGTAACTTGAATAACAATGACTCGCTATGTTGAAATATACATTGAGTATACCAAACATTAGGTAATAGGCTACCCCTGGTAGACAGCTAGCGACAGACCATAGAAAGATGAAGTCTCTGTATTGGACTCTGGAGAGAGTGGGGAAATATAATGATGGTGGTAAAACAGCTGTTGGCCATTACTGTATAACACCAGGCTCTGAATAAATGAGAAACAACCTGGGGTGATGTAAAGGTTAAGAGACCAAGCTTTAAACTTTCAACCACCACAGTCAGAACCATAACCACCTCACAGGTTTCTGACAGAAAATAACAACTGAGAATGCAGTGGCGCTCACTGGCCAAGGTCAAACGAGGAAACTGAAAACGGACCGATGACGGATAATATTTCCTCACTGCATGGTTGAAGCCCTGACCTGAAGCCAGTCCAGCTGGCAGAGGGAACTCAAGAGTGAATGCGTTGTTCAAGGTTGTGGACGAGATTGCAACAGCACGCAATATTCCAAGAGACCTGGAGACATGCCAGGTTTACAAAACATGAAATAAACCACAGAAATTAGAGCATTCACAGATTTTACATATTTTCAAAAATAACATTGAGGTAATTTATGTTCTTTTGGGGCCAGTTCAAGATTTGAAATGCCCTCATAAAAAATAAACAGCACTTTATCAACATGTATTTGACTTAGGCCATGATTCAATCTGATCGCCCCTTTTCAGCTATGCACCTTTTAAAGGCAATGTCTCCCCGTTCACGGATCTAGGCCTTAAGTGAAAAGGAATGGATATTTGTTGCCAGTCCTACCTCGCAGTACTCAGTGATGATGCAGAAGGAGTCTCTATGCAGAAAGCTGCTGTAGAAAGTGATGATGGCTGGGTGGTGGAGCTGGGACAGGAGCTGAGCCTCCTGGGATGCCTGGACCGTCTCGTTGGGAAGCAGGTCCCCCAGAGGGATCTCCTTCAGCACCTTACTAGTGATCAAAGGTCAGAGGGCAGAGGAGAGAGAAAGGTCGTAGTGAGGGGGTTTTCCAAAATGGGCAACACATGTATGTAACAGTAAGTTATGCAGATAGAGTATTAGGAAGTGCAAATATGAAAAGCTGGCAATAGACACAAGTTGACCACCGTATCCCAATTATCATCCTGGACAGGGACAAGGAAAGTCATTCAGATAGATCGTTTAAAATTGACGTTTTATCCAGTCCCCTGTCTAGTCCTGGCTACACACACACACACGTACGCGTGCACGCAAGCACGCACACACACACAGAGGCTGTCATTAGCCTGCTACTAATTGTGTAAGCCCTGAGATGTACAGTTGAAGTCGGAAGTTTACATACACCTTAGCCAAATACATTTAAGCTCAGTTTTTCACAATTCCTGACATTTAATCCTAGTAACAATTCCCTGTTTTAGGTCAGTTAGGATCACCACTTTATTTTAAGAATGTGAAATGTCAGAATAATAGTAGCGAGAATGATTTATTTCAGCATTTCTTTCTTTCATCACATTCCCAGTGGGTCAGAAGTTTACATACACTCAATTAGTATTTGGTAGCATTGCCTTTAAATTGTTTAACTTGGGTCAAACTTTTCGGATAGCCTTCCACGAGCTTGGGTGAATTTTGGCCCATTCCTCCTGACAGAGCTGGTGTAACTGAGTCAGGTTTGTATGCCTCCTTGCTCGCACACAATTTTTCAGTTCTGCCCACAAATGTTCTATAGGATTGAGGTCAGGGCTTTGTGATGGCCACTCCAATACCTTGACTTTGTTGTCCTTAAGCCATTTTGCCACAACTTTGGAAGTATGCCTGGGGTCATTGTTCATTTGGAAGCCCCATTTGCGACCAAGCTTTAACTTCCTGACTGATGTCTTGAAATGTTGCTTCAATATATCCACATAATTTTCCTTCCTCATGATGCCATCTATTTTGTGAAGTGCACCAGTCCCTCCTGCAACAAAGCACCCCCACAGCATGATGCTGCCACCCCTGTGCTTCACGGTTGGGAAGGTGTTCTTCAGCTTGCAAGCTACTCCCTTTTTCCTCCAAACATAACGATGGTCATTATGGCCAAACAGTTATATTTTTGTTTAATCAGACCAGAGGACATTTCTCCAAAAAGTATGATTTCTGTCCCCATGTGCAGTTGCAAACCGTAGTCTGGCTTTTTTATGGCGGTTTTGGAGCAGTGCCTTCTTCCTTGCTGAGCGGCCTTTCAGGTTATGACGATATAGGACTTGTTTTACTGTGGATATAGATACTTTTGTACCTGTTTCCTCCAGCATCTTCACAAGGTCCTTTGCTGTTGTTCTGGGATTGATTTGCACTTTTCGCACCAAAGTACGTTAATCTCTAGGAGACAGAACGCGTCTCCTTCCTGAGCGATATGACGGCTGTGTGATCCCATGGTGTTTATACTTGTGTACTATTGTTTGTACAGATGAACGTGGTACCTTCAGACGTTTGGAAATTGCTCCCAAGGATGAACCAGACTTGTGGAGGTCTAAAAAATAAATACATCTGAGGTCTTGCAAAGAGGCACTGAGTTTGAAGGTAGGCCTTGAAATACATCCACAGGTACACTTCCAATTGACTCAAATTATGTCAATTAGCCTATCAGAAGCTTCTAAAGCCATGACATCATTTTCTGGAATTTTCCAAGCTGTTTAAAGGCACAGTCAACTTAGCGTATGTAAACTTCTGACCCACTGGAATTGTGATACAGTGAATTATAAGTGAAATAATCTGTCTGTAAACAATTGTTGGAAAAATGACTTGTGTCATGCACAAAGTAGATGTCCTAACCGACTTGCCAAAACTATAGTTTGTTAACAAGAAATTTGTGGAGTGGTTGAAAAACAAGTTTTAATGACTCCAATCTAATGTATGTAAAATTTCGACTTGAAATGTAATTACCAACAGGACAGGATGTCTGGGTCTTTGGTCATTACAGAAGGACAGGACAGAACAGGATGTCTGGGTCTTTGGTCATTACAGAGGGACAGGACAGAACAGGATGTCTGGGTCTTTGGTCATTATAGAGGGACAGAACAGGATGTCTGAGTCTTTGGTCATTACAGAGAGACAGGACAGAACAGGATGTCTGGGTCTTTGGTCATTACAGAGGGACAGGACAGAACAGGACGTCTGGGTCTTTGGTCATTACAGAGGGAAAGGACAGAACAGGATGTCTGGGTCTTTGGTCATTACAGAGGGACAGAACAGGATGTCTGGGTCTTTGGTCATTACAGAGGGACAGGACAGAACAGGATGTCTGGGTCTTTGGTCATTACAGAGGGACAGGACAGAACAGGATGTCTGGGACTTTGGTCATTACAGAGGCACAGGACAGAACAGGTGTCTGGGTCTTTGGTCATTACAGATGGACAGGACAGAACAGGATGTCTGAGTCTTTGGTCATTACAGAGGAACAGAACAGGATGTCTGGGTCTTTGGTCATTACAGAGGGACAGGACAGAACAGGAACGTCTGGGTCTTTGGTCATTACAGAGGGACAGGACAGAACAGGATGTCTGGGTCTTTGGTCATTAAAGTGGGACAGGACAGAAGAGGGTGTCTGGGTCTTAGGTCATTACAGAGGGACAGAACAGGATGTCTGGGTCTTTGGTCATTACAGAGGAACAGGACAAAACAGGAACGTCTGGGTCTTGGTCATTACAGAGGGACAGGACAGAACAGGATGTCTGGGTCTTTGGTCATTACAGAGGGACAGGACAGAACAGGATGTCTGGGTCATTGGTATTACAGAGGGACAGGACAGAACAGGACGTCTGGGTCTTTGGTCATTACAGAGGGACAGGACAGAACAGGATGTCTGAGTCTTTGGTCATTACAGAGGGACAGGACAGAACAGGATGTCTGGGTCTTTGGTCATTACAGAGGGACAGGACAGAACAGGATGTCTGAGTCTTTGGTCATTACAGAGGGACAGGACAGAACAGGACGTCTGGGTCTTTGGTCATTACAGAGGGACAGGACAAAACAGGACGTCTGGGTCTTTGGTCATTACAGAGGGACAGGACAGAACAGGCTGTCTGGGTCTTTGGTCATTACAGAGGGACATAACAGGATGTCTGGGTCTTTGGTCATTACAGAGGGACAGGACATAACAGGACGTCTGGGTCTTTGGTCATTACAGAGGGACAGAACAGTACAGGATGTCTGAGTCTTTGGTCATTACAGAGGGACAGAACAGGACATCTGAGTCTTTGGTCACTACAGAGGGACAGGACCGAACAGGATGTCTGGGTCTTTGGTCATTGCAGAGGGACAGGACAGAACAGGATGTCTGAGTCTTTGGTCATTACAGAGGGACAGGACAGAACAGGACGTCTGGGTCTTTGGTCATTACAGAGGGACAGGACAGAACAGGATGTCTGGGTCTTTGGTCATTACAGAGGGACAGAACAGAACAGGATGTCTGGGTCTTTGGTCATTACAGAGGGACAGGACAGAACAGGATGTCTGGGTCTTTAGTCATTACAGAGGGACAGGACAGAACAGGATGTCTGGGTCTTTAGTCATTACAGAGGGACAGGACAGAACAGGACGTCTGGGTCTTTGGTCATTACAGAGGGACAGGACAGAACAGGATGTCTGAGTCTTTGGTCATTACAGAGGGACAGAACAGGACATCTGAGTCTTTGGTCACTACAGAGGGACAGGACCGAACAGGATGTCTGGGTCTTTGGTCATTGCAGAGGGACAGGACAGAACAGGATGTCTGAGTCTTTGGTCATTACAGAGGGACAGGACAGAACAGGAATTCTGGGTCTTTGGTCATTACAGAGGGACAGGACAGAACAGGATGTCTGGGTCTTTGGTCATTACAGAGGGACAGAACAGAACAGGATGTCTGGGTCTTTGGTAATTACAGAGGGACAGGACAGAACAGGATGTCTGAGTCTTTGGTCATTACAGAGGGACAGGACAGAACAGGATGTCTGGGTCTTTAGTCATTACAGAGGGACAGAACAGGACGTCTGGGTCTTTGGTCATTACAGAGGGACAGGACAGAACAGGATGTCTGAGTCTTTGGTCATTACAGAGGGACAGGACAGAATAGGATGACTGGGTCTTTGGTCATTACAGAGGGACAGGACAGAACAGGATGTCTGGGTCTTTGGTCATTACAGAGGGACAGGACAGAACAGGATGTCTGGGTCTTTGGTCATTACAGAGGGACAGGACATAACAGGATGTCTGAGTCTTTGGTCATTACAGAGGGACAGGACAGAACAGGATGTCTGGGTCTTTGGTCATTACAGAGGGACAGGACAGAACAGGATGTCTGGGTCTTTGGTCATTACAGAGGGACAGGACAGAACAGGATGTCTGGGTCATTGGTCATTACAGAGGGACAGGACAGAACAGGACGTCTGGGTCTTTGGTCATTACAGAGGGACAGAACAGAACAGGATGTCTGGGTCCTTGGTCATTACAGAGGGACAGGACAGAACAGGACGTCTGAGTCTTTGGTCATTACAGAGGGACAGGACAGAACAGGATGTCTGAGTCTTTGGTCATTACAGAGGGACAGGACAGAACAGGATGTCTGGGTCTTTGGTCATTACAGAGGGACAGGACAGAACAGGACATCTGGGTCTTTGGTCATTACAGAGGGACAGGACAGAACAGGACGTCTGGGTCTTTGGTCATTACAGACGGACAGGACAGAACAGGCTGTCTGGGTCTTTGGTCATTACAGAGGGACATAACAGGATGTCTGGGTCTTTGGTCATTACAGAGGGACAGGACAGAACAGGATGTCTGGTTCTTTGGTCATTACAGAGGGACAGGACAGAACAGGACGTCTGGGTCATTGGTCATTACAGAGGGACAGGACAGAACAGGATGTCTGAGTCTTTGGTCATTACAGAGGGACAGGACAGAACAGGATGCCTGGGTCTTTGGTCATTACAGAGGGACAGAACAGGACAACTGGGTCTTTGGTCATTACAGAGGGACAGGACAGAACAGGATGTCTGAGTCTTTGGTCATTACTGAGGGAAAGGACAGAACAGGAGGTATGGGTCTTTGGTCATTACAGAAGGACAGGACAGAACAGGATGTCTGGGTCTTTGGTCAATACAGAGGGACAGGACAGAACAGGATATCTGAGTCTTTGGTCATTACAGAGGGACAGGACATAACAGGATGTCTGAGTCTTTGGTCATTACAGAGGGACAGGACAGAACAGGATGTCTGGGTCTTTGGTCAATACAGAGGGACAGGACAGAACAGGATGTCTGAGTCTTTGGTCATTACAGAGGGACAGGACAGAACAGGATGCCTGGGTCTTTGGTCATTACAGAGGGACAGAACAGGATGTCTGGGTCTTTGGTCATTACAGAGGGAAAGGACAGAACAGGATGTCTGAGTCTTTGGTCATTACTGAGGGACAGGACAGAACAGGAGGTCTGGGTCTTTGGTCATTACAGAAGGACAGGACAGAACAGGATGTCTGGGTCTTTGGTCAATACAGAGGGACAGGACAGAACAGGATGTCTGAGTCTTTGGTCATTACAGAGGGACAGAACAGGATGTCTGAGTCTTTGGTCATTACAGAGGGACAGAACAGGATGTCTGGGTCTTTGGTCATTACAGAGGGACAGGACAGAACAGGACGTCTGAGTCTTTGGTCATTACAGAGGGACAGAACAGGATGTCTGGGTCTTTGGTCATTACAGAGGGACAGGACAGAACAGGATGTCTGGGTCTTTGGTCATTACAGAGGGACAGGACAGAACAGGACGTCTGAGTCTTTGGTCATTACAGAGGGACAGAACAGGATGTCTGGGTCTTTGGTCATTACAGAGGGACAGGACAGAACAGGATGCCTGGGTCTTTGGTCATTACAGAGGGACAGAACAGGATGTCTGGGTCTTTGGTCATTACAGAGGGACAGGACAGAACAGGATGCCTGGGTCTTTGGTCATTACAGAGTAACAGAACAGGATGTCTGGGTCTTTGGTCTTTACAGAGGGACAGAACAGGATGTCTGGGTCTTTGGTCATTTCAGAGGGACAGGACAGAACAGGATGTCTGGGTGTTTGGTCATTACAGAGGGACAGGACAAAACAGGATGTCTGAGTCTTTGGTAATTACAGAGGAACAGAACAGGATGTCTGGGTCTTTGGTCATTACAGAGGGACAGGACAGAACAGGATGTCTGGGTCTTTGGTCATTTCAGAGGGACAGGACAGAACAGGATGTCTGGGTGTTTGGTCATTACAGAGGGACAGGACAAAACAGGATGTCTGAGTCTTTGGTAATTACAGAGGGACAGAACAGAACAGGATGTCTGGGTCTTTGGTCATTACAGAGGGACAGGACAGAACAGGATGTCTGGGTCTTTGGTCATTACAGAGGGACAGAACAGGTGGTCTGGGCCTTTGGTCATTACAGAGGGACAGAACAGGTGGTCTGGGTCTTTGGTCATTACAAAGGGACAGAACAGGATGTCTGGGTCTTTGGTCATTACAGAGAGACAGGAAAGAACAGGATGTCTGAGTCTTTGGTCATTACAGAAGAACAAGACAGAACAGGAACGTCTGGGTCTTTGGTCATTACAAAGGGACAGAACAGTATGTCTGGTTCTTTGGTCATTAGAGAGGGACAAGACAGAACAGGAACGTCTGGGTCTTTGGTCATTACAAAGGGACAGAACAGGATGTCTGGGTCTTTGGTCATTACAGAGGGACAGGACAAAACAGGATGTCTGAGTGTTTGGTAATTACAGAGGGACAGAACAGAACAGGATGTCTGGGTCTTTGGTCATTACAGAGGGACAGGACAGAACAGGATGTCTGGGTCTTTGGTCATTACAGAGGGACAGAACAGGTGGTCTGGTTCTTTGGTCATTACAGAGGGACAGAACAGGTGGTCTGGGTCTTTGGTCATTACAGAGGGACAGGACAGAACAGGACGTCTGGGTCTTTGGTCATTACAGAGGGACAGGAAAGAACAGGATGTCTGAGTCTTTGGTCATTACAGAGGGACAGAACAGGTGGTCTGGGTCTTTGGTCATTACAGAGGGACAGGACAGAACAGGACGTCTGGGTCTTTGGTCATTACAGAGGGACAGGAAAGAACAGGATGTCTGAGTCTTTGGTCATTACAGAGGGACAGAACAGGATGTCTGGGTCTTTGGTCATTACAGAGGGACAAGACAGAACAGGAACGTCTGGGTCTTTGGTCATTACAAAGGGACAGAACAGGATGTCTGGGTCTTTGGTCATTACAGAGGGACAGGAAAGAACAGGATGTCTGGGTCTTTGGTCATTACAGAGGGACAGGACAGAACAGGATGTCTGGGTCTTTGGTCATTACAGAGGGACAGGAAAGAACAGGATGTCTGGGTCTTTGGTCATTACAGAGGGACAGGACAGAACAGGATGTCTGGGTCTTTGGTCATTACAGAGGGACAGGACAGAACAGGATGTCTGAGTCTTTGGTCATTACAGAGGGAAAGGACAGAACAGGATGTCTGGGTCTTTGGTCATTACAGAGGGACAGGACAGAACAGGATGTCTGGGTCTTTGGTCATTACAGAGGGACAGGACAGAACAGGATGTCTGGGTCATTGGTCATTACAGAGGGACAGGACAGAACAGGACGTCTGGGTCTTTGGTCATTACAGAGGGACAGAACAGAACAGGATGTCTGGGTCCTTGGTCATTACAGAGGGACAGGACAGAACAGGACGTCTGAGTCTTTGGTCATTACAGAGGGACAGGACAGAACAGGATGTCTGGGACTTTGGTCATTACAGAGGGACAGGACAGAACAGGATGTCTGGGTCTTTGGTCATTACAAAGGGACAGAACAGGATGTCTGGGTCTTTGGTCATTGCAGAGGGACAGGACAGAACAGGATGTCTGAGTCGTTGGTAATTACAGAGGGACAGGACAGAACAGGATGTCTGAGTCTTTGGTCATTACAGAGGGACAGGACAGAACAGGATGTCTGAGTCTTTGGTCATTACAGAGGGACAGGACATAACAGGATGTCTGAGTCTTTGGTCATTACAGAGAGACAGGACATAACAGGATGTCTGAGTCTTTGGTCATTACAGAGGGACAGGACAGAACAGGATGTCTGAGTCTTTGGTCATTGCAGAGGGACAGGACAGAACAGGATGTCTGAGTCGTTGGTAATTACAGAGGGACAGAACAGGATGTCTGAGTCTTTGGTCATTACAGAGGGACAGGACAGAACAGGATGTCTGGGTCTTTGGGCATTACAGAGGGACAGGACAGAACAGGATGTCTGGGTCTTTGGTCATTACAGAGGGACAGGACAGAACAGGATGTCTGGGTCTTTGGTCATTACAGTGGGACAGGACAGAACAGGACGTCTGAGTCTTTGGTCATTACAGAGGGACAGAACAGGATGTCTGGGTTTTTGGTCATTACAGAGGGACAGGACAGAATAGGATGTCTGGGTCTTTGGTCATTACAGAGGGACAGGACAGAACAGGATGTCTGGGTCTTTGGTCATTAGGGAGAGACAGGACAGAACAGGATGTCTGGGTCTTTGGTCATTACAGAGGGACAGAACAGGTGGTCTGGGTCTTTGGTCATTACAGAGGGACAGAACAGGTGGTCTGGGTCTTTGGTCATTACAAAGGGACAGAACAGGATGTCTGGGTCTTTGGTCATTACAGAGAGACAGGAAAGAACAGGATGTCTAAGTCTTTGGTCATTACAGAGGAACAGAACAGGATGTCTGGGTCTTTGGTCATTACAGAGGGACAAGACAGAACAGGAACGTCTGGGTCTTTGGTCATTACAAAGGGACAGAACAGGAAGTCTGGGTCTTTGGTCATTACAGAGGGACAAGACAGAACAGGAACGTCTGGGTCTTTGGTCATTACAGAGGGACAGAACAGGATGTCTGGGTCTTTGGTCATTACAGAGGGACAGGACAAAACAGGATGTCTGGGTCTTTGGTCATTACAGAGGGACAGAACAGGTGGTCTGGTTCTTTGGTCATTACAGAGGGACAGAACAGGTGGTCTGGGTCTTTGGTCATTACAGAGGGACAGGACAGAACAGGACGTCTGGGTCTTTGGTCATTATAGAGGGACAGGAAAGAACAGGATGTCTGAGTCTTTGGTCATTACAGAGGAACTGAACAGGATGTCTGGGTCTTTGGTCATTACAGAGAGACAGAACAGAAACGTCTGGGTCTTTGGTCATTACAAAGGGACAGAACAGGATGTCTGGGTCTTTGGTCATTACAGAGGGACAAGACAGAACAGGAACGTCTGGGTCTTTGGTCATTACAAAGGGACAGAACAGGTTGTCTGGGTCTTTGGTCATTACAGAGGGACAGGACAGAACAGGATGTCTGGGTCTTTGGTCATTACAGAGGGACAGGACAGAACAGGATGTCTGGGTCTTTGGTCATTACAGAGGGACAGAACAGGAGTCTGGGTCTTTGGTCATTACAGAAGGACAGAACAGGATGCCTGGGTCTTTGGTCATTACAGATGGACAGAACAGGTTGTCTGGGTCTTTGGTCATTACAGAAGGACAGAACAGGATGCCTGGGTCTTTGGTCATTACAGAAGGACAGAACAGGATGCCTGGGTCTTTGGTCATTACAGAGGGACAGAACAGGATGTCTGGGTCTTTGGTAATTACAGAGGGACAGGACAGAACAGGATGCCTGGGTCTTTGGTCATTACAGAGGGACAGAACAGGATGTCTGGGTCTTTGGTAATTACAGAGGGACAGGACAGAACAGGATGCCTGGGTCTTTGGTCATTACAGAGGGACAGAACAGGACAACTGGGTCTTTGGTCATTACAGAGGGACAGGACAGAACAGGATGTCTGAGTCTTTGGTCATTACTGAGGGAAAGGACAGAACAGGAGGTATGGGTCTTTGGTCATTACAGAAGGACAGGACAGAACAGGATGTCTGGGTCTTTGGTCAATACAGAGGGACAGGACAGAACAGGATATCTGAGTCTTTGGTCATTACAGAGGGACAGGACATAACAGGATGTCTGAGTCTTTGGTCATTACAGAGGGACAGGACAGAACAGGATGTCTGGGTCTTTGGTCAATACAGAGGGACAGGACAGAACAGGATGTCTGAGTCTTTGGTCATTACAGAGGGACAGGACAGAACAGGATGCCTGGGTCTTTGGTCATTACAGAGGGACAGAACAGGATGTCTGGGTCTTTGGTCATTACAGAGGGAAAGGACAGAACAGGATGTCTGAGTCTTTGGTCATTACTGAGGGACAGGACAGAACAGGAGGTCTGGGTCTTTGGTCATTACAGAAGGACAGGACAGAACAGGATGTCTGGGTCTTTGGTCAATACAGAGGGACAGGACAGAACAGGATGTCTGAGTCTTTGGTCATTACAGAGGGACAGAACAGGATGTCTGAGTCTTTGGTCATTACAGAGGGACAGAACAGGATGTCTGGGTCTTTGGTCATTACAGAGGGACAGGACAGAACAGGATGTCTGAGTCTTTGGTCATTACAGAGGGACAGGACAGAACAGGATGTCTGAGTCTTTGGTCATTACAGAGGGACAGGACAGAACAGGATGTCTGGGTCTTTGGGCATTACAGAGGGACAGGACAGAACAGGATGTCTGGGTCTTTGGTCATTACAGAGGGACAGGACAGAACAGGATGTCTGGGTCTTTGGTCATTACAGAGGGACAGGACAGAACAGGACGTCTGAGTCTTTGGTCATTACAGAGGGACAGAACAGGATGTCTGGGTCTTTGGTCATTACAGAGGGACAGGACAGAACAGGATGTCTGGGTCTTTGGTCATTACAGAGGGACAGGACAGAACAGGACGTCTGAGTCTTTGGTCATTACAGAGGGACAGAACAGGATGTCTGGGTCTTTGGTCATTACAGAGGGACAGGACAGAACAGGATGCCTGGGTCTTTGGTCATTACAGAGGGACAGAACAGGATGTCTGGGTCTTTGGTCATTACAGAGGGACAGGACAGAACAGGATGCCTGGGTCTTTGGTCATTACAGAGTAACAGAACAGGATGTCTGGGTCTTTGGTCTTTACAGAGGGACAGAACAGGATGTCTGGGTCTTTGGTCATTTCAGAGGGACAGGACAGAACAGGATGTCTGGGTGTTTGGTCATTACAGAGGGACAGGACAAAACAGGATGTCTGAGTCTTTGGTAATTACAGAGGAACAGAACAGGATGTCTGGGTCTTTGGTCATTACAGAGGGACAGGACAGAACAGGATGTCTGGGTCTTTGGTCATTTCAGAGGGACAGGACAGAACAGGATGTCTGGGTGTTTGGTCATTACAGAGGGACAGGACAAAACAGGATGTCTGAGTCTTTGGTAATTACAGAGGGACAGAACAGAACAGGATGTCTGGGTCTTTGGTCATTACAGAGGGACAGGACAGAACAGGATGTCTGGGTCTTTGGTCATTACAGAGGGACAGAACAGGTGGTCTGGGCCTTTGGTCATTACAGAGGGACAGAACAGGTGGTCTGGGTCTTTGGTCATTACAAAGGGACAGAACAGGATGTCTGGGTCTTTGGTCATTACAGAGAGACAGGAAAGAACAGGATGTCTGAGTCTTTGGTCATTACAGAGGAACAAGACAGAACAGGAACGTCTGGGTCTTTGGTCATTACAAAGGGACAGAACAGGATGTCTGGTTCTTTGGTCATTAGAGAGGGACAAGACAGAACAGGAACGTCTGGGTCTTTGGTCATTACAAAGGGACAGAACAGGATGTCTGGGTCTTTGGTCATTACAGAGGGACAGGACAAAACAGGATGTCTGAGTGTTTGGTAATTACAGAGGGACAGAACAGAACAGGATGTCTGGGTCTTTGGTCATTACAGAGGGACAGGACAGAACAGGATGTCTGGGTCTTTGGTCATTACAGAGGGACAGAACAGGTGGTCTGGTTCTTTGGTCATTACAGAGGGACAGAACAGGTGGTCTGGGTCTTTGGTCATTACAGAGGGACAGGACAGAACAGGACGTCTGGGTCTTTGGTCATTACAGAGGGACAGGAAAGAACAGGATGTCTGAGTCTTTGGTCATTACAGAGGGACAGAACAGGTGGTCTGGGTCTTTGGTCATTACAGAGGGACAGGACAGAACAGGACGTCTGGGTCTTTGGTCATTACAGAGGGACAGGAAAGAACAGGATGTCTGAGTCTTTGGTCATTACAGAGGGACAGAACAGGATGTCTGGGTCTTTGGTCATTACAGAGGGACAAGACAGAACAGGAACGTCTGGGTCTTTGGTCATTACAAAGGGACAGAACAGGATGTCTGGGTCTTTGGTCATTACAGAGGGACAGGAAAGAACAGGATGTCTGGGTCTTTGGTCATTACAGAGGGACAGGACAGAACAGGATGTCTGGGTCTTTGGTCATTACAAGGGACAGGAAAGAACAGGATGTCTGGGTCTTTGGTCATTACAGAGGGACAGGACAGAACAGGATGTCTGGGTCTTTGGTCATTACAGAGGGACAGGACAGAACAGGATGTCTGAGTCTTTGGTCATTACAGAGGGAAAGGACAGAACAGGATGTCTGGGTCTTTGGTCATTACAGAGGGACAGGACAGAACAGGATGTCTGGGTCTTTGGTCATTACAGAGGGACAGGACAGAACAGGATGTCTGGGTCATTGGTCATTACAGAGGGACAGGACAGAACAGGACGTCTGGGTCTTTGGTCATTACAGAGGGACAGAACAGAACAGGATGTCTGGGTCCTTGGTCATTACAGAGGGACAGGACAGAACAGGACGTCTGAGTCTTTGGTCATTACAGAGGGACAGGACAGAACAGGATGTCTGGGACTTTGGTCATTACAGAGGGACAGGACAGAACAGGATGTCTGGGTCTTTGGTCATTACAAAGGGACAGAACAGGATGTCTGGGTCTTTGGTCATTGCAGAGGGACAGGACAGAACAGGATGTCTGAGTCGTTGGTAATTACAGAGGGACAGGACAGAACAGGATGTCTGAGTCTTTGGTCATTACAGAGGGACAGGACAGAACAGGATGTCTGAGTCTTTGGTCATTACAGAGGGACAGGACATAACAGGATGTCTGAGTCTTTGGTCATTACAGAGAGACAGGACATAACAGGATGTCTGAGTCTTTGGTCATTACAGAGGGACAGGACAGAACAGGATGTCTGAGTCTTTGGTCATTGCAGAGGGACAGGACAGAACAGGATGTCTGAGTCGTTGGTAATTACAGAGGGACAGGACAGAACAGGATGTCTGAGTCTTTGGTCATTACAGAGGGACAGGACAGAACAGGATGTCTGGGTCTTTGGGCATTACAGAGGGACAGGACAGAACAGGATGTCTGGGTCTTTGGTCATTACAGAGGGACAGGACAGAACAGGATGTCTGGGTCTTTGGTCATTACAGTGGGACAGGACAGAACAGGACGTCTGAGTCTTTGGTCATTACAGAGGGACAGAACAGGATGTCTGGGTTTTTGGTCATTACAGAGGGACAGGACAGAATAGGATGTCTGGGTCTTTGGTCATTACAGAGGGACAGGACAGAACAGGATGTCTGGGTCTTTGGTCATTAGGGAGAGACAGGACAGAACAGGATGTCTGGGTCTTTGGTCATTACAGAGGGACAGAACAGGTGGTCTGGGTCTTTGGTCATTACAGAGGGACAGAACAGGTGGTCTGGGTCTTTGGTCATTACAAAGGGACAGAACAGGATGTCTGGGTCTTTGGTCATTACAGAGAGACAGGAAATAACAGGATGTCTAAGTCTTTGGTCATTACAGAGGAACAGAACAGGATGTCTGGGTCTTTGGTCATTACAGAGGGACAAGACAGAACAGGAACGTCTGGGTCTTTGGTCATTACAAAGGGACAGAACAGGAAGTCTGGGTCTTTGGTCATTACAGAGGGACAAGACAGAACAGGAACGTCTGGGTCTTTGGTCATTACAGAGGGACAGAACAGGATGTCTGGGTCTTTGGTCATTACAGAGGGACAGGACAAAACAGGATGTCTGGGTCTTTGGTCATTACAGAGGGACAGAACAGGTGGTCTGGTTCTTTGGTCATTACAGAGGG
Organism: Coregonus lavaretus; assembly: GCF_964263955.1. Lineage (NCBI taxonomy): Eukaryota > Metazoa > Chordata > Actinopteri > Salmoniformes > Salmonidae > Coregonus > Coregonus lavaretus. The sequence goes on along the minus strand of NC_139990.1, from coordinate 47,606,189 downwards.
ACAGAACAGGTGGTCTGGGTCTTTGGTCATTACAGAGGGACAGGACAGAACAGGACGTCTGGGTCTTTGGTCATTATAGAGGGACAGGAAAGAACAGGATGTCTGAGTCTTTGGTCATTACAGAGGAACTGAACAGGATGTCTGGGTCTTTGGTCATTACAGAGAGACAGAACAGAAACGTCTGGGTCTTTGGTCATTACAAAGGGACAGAACAGGATGTCTGGGTCTTTGGTCATTACAGAGGGACAAGACAGAACAGGAACGTCTGGGTCTTTGGTCATTACAAAGGGACAGAACAGGTTGTCTGGGTCTTTGGTCATTACAGAGGGACAGGACAGAACAGGATGTCTGGGTCTTTGGTCATTACAGAGGGACAGGACAGAACAGGATGTCTGGGTCTTTGGTCATTACAGAGGGACAGAACAGGAGTCTGGGTCTTTGGTCATTACAGAAGGACAGAACAGGATGCCTGGGTCTTTGGTCATTACAGATGGACAGAACAGGTTGTCTGGGTCTTTGGTCATTACAGAAGGACAGAACAGGATGCCTGGGTCTTTGGTCATTACAGAAGGACAGAACAGGATGCCTGGGTCTTTGGTCATTACAGAGGGACAGAACAGGATGTCTGGGTCTTTGGTAATTACAGAGGGACAGGACAGAAATGGCTGTCTGGGTCTTTGGTCATTACAGAGGAACAGAACAGGATTCCTGGGTCTTTGGTCATTACAGAGGGACAGAACAGGATGTCTGAGTCTTTGGTCATTACAGAGGGACAGAACAGAACAGGATGTCTGGGTCTTTGGTCATTACAGAGGGACAGAACAGGATGTCTGGGTCTTTGGTCATTACAGAGGGACAGAACAGGTGGTCTGGGTCTTTGGTCATTACAGAGGGACAGGACAGAACAGGATGTCTGAATCTTTGGTCATTACAGAGGGATAGGACAGAACAGGATGTCTGGGTCTTTGGTCATTACAGAGGGACAGGACAGAACAGGATGTCTGGGTCTTTGGTCATTACAGAGGGACAGGACAGAACAGGATGTCTGGGTCTTTGGTCATTACAGAGGGACAGGAAAGAATAGGATGTCTGGGTCTTTGGTCATTACAGAAGGACAGAACAGGTTGTCTGGGTCTTTGGTCATCACAGAGGGACAGGACAGAACAGGATGTCAGGGTCTTTGGTCATTATAGAGGGACAGGACAGAACAGGACGGCAGGTAGCTTAGTGGTTAAGAGCGTTGTGCCAGTAACCGAAAGGTCGCTGGTTCTAATCCCCGAACCGACTAGGTGAAAAATCTGTCGATGTGCCCTTGAGCAAGGCACTTAACCCTAATTGCTCCTGTACGTCGCTCTGGATAAGAGCATCTGCTAAATGACTAATTATTATTATTATTAACAGGACGTCTGAGTCTTTGGTCATTACAGAAGGACAGAACAGGATGTCTGGGTCTTTGGTCATTACAGAGGGACAGGACAGAACAGGACGTCTGGGTCTTTGGTCATTACAGAGGGAAAGAACAGGATGTCTGGGTCTTTGGTCTTTACAGAGGAACAGGACAGAACAGGATGTCTGAGACTTTGGTCATTTCAGAGGGACAGGACAGAACAGGATGTCTGGGTCTTTGGTCATTACAGAGGGACAGGACAAAACAGGATGTCTGAGTCTTTGGTAATTACAGAGGGACAGAACAGGTGGACTGGGTCTTTGGTCATTACAGAGGGACAGGACAGAACAGGATGTCTGAGTCTTTGGTCATTACAGAGGGACAGGACAGAACAGGTTGTCTGGGTCTTTGGTCATTACAGAGGGACAGGACAGAACAGGATGCCTGGGTCTTTGGTCATTACAGAAGGACAGAACAGGATGCCTGGGTCTTTGGTAATTACAGAGGGACAGAACAGGATGTCTGGGTCTTTGGTCATTACAGAGGGACAGGACAGAACTGGAAGCCTGTGTCTTTGGTCATTACAGAGGAACAGAACAGGATGCCTGGGTCTTTGGTCATTACAGAGGGACAGATAAGGATGTCTGAGTCTTTGGTCATTACAGAGGGACAGGACAGAACAGGACGTCTGGGTCTTTGGTCATTACAGAGGGACAGGACAAAACAGGATGTCTGAGTCTTTGGTCATTACAGAGGGACAGAACAGAACAGGATGTCTGGGTCTTTGGTCATTACAGAGGGACATGACAGAACAGGATGTCTGGGTCTTTGGTCATTACAGAGGGACAGAACAGGTGGTCTGGGTCTTTGGTCATTACAGAGGGACAGGACAGAACAGGATGTCTGAGTCTTTGGTCATTACAGAGGGACAGGACAGAACAGGATGTCTGGGTCTTTGGTCATTACAGAGGGACAGGACAGAACAGGATGTCTGGGTCTTTTGGTCATTACAGAGGGATAGGACAGAACAGGATGTCTGGGTCTTTGGTCATTACAGAGGGACAGAACAGAACAGGATGTCTGGGTCTTTGGTCATTACAGTGGGACAGGACAGGTGGTCTGGGTCTTTGGTCATTACAGAGGGAAAGGACAGAAGAGGACGTCTGGGTCTTTGGTCATTACAGAGGGACAGGACAGAACAGGATGTCTGGGTCTTTGGTCATTACAGAGGGACAGGACAGAACAGGATGTCTGGGTCTTTGGTCATTACAGAGGGACAAAACAGGATGTCTGGGTCTTTCGTCATTACAGAGGGACAGGACAGAACAGGATGTCTGGGACTTTGGTCATTACAGAGGGACAGAACAGGATGTCTGAGTCTTTGGTCATTACAGAGGGACAGGCCAGAACAGGATGTCTGGGTCTTTGGTCATTACAGAGGGACAGGACAGAAAAGGTCGTCTGGGTCTTTGGTCATTACAGAGGGACAGGACAGAACAGGATGTCTGAGTCTTTGGTCATTACAGAGGGACAGGACAGAACAGGATGTCTGAGTCTTTGGTCATTACAGAGGAACAGAACAGGATGTCTGGGTATTTTGTCATTACAGAGGGACAGGACAGAACAGAAACGTCTGGGTCTTTGGTCATTACAGAGGGACAGGACAGAACAGGATGTCTGAGTCGTTGGTAATTACAGAGGGACAGGACAGAACAGGATGTCTGAGTCTTTGGTCATTACAGAGGGACAGGACAGAACAGGATGTCTGGGTCTTTGGGCATTACAGAGGGACAGGACAGAACAGGATGTCTGGGTCTTTGGTCATTACAGAGGGACAGGACAGAACAGGATGTCTGGGTCTTTGGTCATTACAGTGGGACAGGACAGAACAGGACGTCTGAGTCTTTGGTCATTACAGAGGGACAGAACAGGATGTCTGGGTTTTTGGTCATTACAGAGGGACAGGACAGAATAGGATGTCTGGGTCTTTGGTCATTACAGAGGGACAGGACAGAACAGGATGTCTGGGTCTTTGGTCATTACAGAGGGACAGGACAGAACAGGATGTCTGAGTCTTTGGTCATTACAGAGGGACAGAACAGGATGTCTGGGTCTTTGGTAATTACAGAGGGACAGGACAGAACAGGATGTCTGAGTCTTTGGTCATTACAGAGGGACGGGACAGAACAGGATGTCTGGGTCTTTAGTCATTACAGAGGGACAGGACAGAACAGGATGTCTGGGTCTTTGGTCATTACAGAGGGACAAAACAGGATGTCTGAGTCTTTGGTCATTACAGAGGAACAGAACAGGATGTCTGAGTCTTTGGTCATTACAGAAGGACAGGACAGAACAGGACGTCTGGGTCTTTGGTCATTACAGAGGGACAGGACAAAACAGGATGTCTGAGTCTTTGGTCATTACAGAGGGACAGAACAGAACAGGAGGTCTGGGTCTTTGGTCTTTACAGAGGGACAGGACAGAACAGGATGTCTGGGTCTTTGGTCATTACAGAGGGACAGAACAGGTGGTCTGGGCCTTTGGTCATTACAGAGGGACAGGACAGAACAGGATGTCTGAGTCTTTGGTCATTACAGAGGGACAGGACAGAACAGGATGTCTGGGTCTTTGGTCATTACAGAGGGACAGGACAGAACAGGATGTCTGGGTCTTTGGTCATTACAGAGGGACAGGACAGAACAGGATGTCTGGGTCTTTGGTCATTACAGAGGGACAGGACAGAAGAGGACGTCTGGTTTTTTGGTCATTACAGAGGGACAGGACAGAACAGGATGTCTGGGTCTTTGGTCATTACAGAGGGACAGGACAGAACAGGATGTCTGGGTCTTTGGTCATTACAGAGGGACAGGACAGAACAGGACGTCTGGGTCTTTGGTCATTACAGAGGGACAGAACAGGATGTCTGGGTCTTTGGTCATTACAGAGGGACAGGACAGAACAGGATGTCTGGGACTTTGGTCATTACAGAGGGACAGGACAGGATGTCTGAGTCATTGGTCATTACAGATGGACAGGACAGAACAGGACGTCTGGGTCTTTGGTCATTACAGAGGGACAGGACAAAACAGGATGTCTGAGTCTTTGGTCATTACAGAGGGACAGAACAGAACAGGAGGTCTGGGTCTTTGGTCATTACAGAGGGACAGGATAGAACAGGATGTCTGGGTCTTTGGTCATTACAGAGGGACAGAACAGGTGGTCTGGGTCTTTGGTCATTACAGAGGGACAGGACAGAACAGGATGTCTGAGTCTTTGGTCATTACAGAGGGACAGGACAGAACAGGATGTCTGGGTCTTTGGTCATTACAGAGGGACAGAACAGGATGTCTGGGTCTTTGGTCATTACAGAGGGACAGGACAGGGTGTCTGGTTCTTTGGTCATTACAGAGGGACAGGACAGAACAGGCTGTCTGGGTCTTTGGTCATTACAGAGGGACAGGACAGAACAGGATGTCTGGGTCTTTGGTCATTACAGAGGGACAGGACAGAACAGGATGTCTGGGTCTTTGGTCATTACAGAGGGACAGGACAGAACAGGACGTCTGGGTCTTTGGTCATTACAGAGGGACAGAACAGGATGTCTGGGTCTTTGGTCATTACAGAGGGACAGGACAGGATGTCTGGGACTTTGGTCATTACAGAGGGACAGGACAGGATGTCTGAGTCATTGGTCATTACAGAGGGACAGGACAGAACAGGACGTCTGGGTCTTTGGTCATTACAGAGGGACAGGACAAAACAGGATGTCTGAGTCTTTGGTCATTACAGAGGGACAGAACAGAACAGGAGGTCTGGGTCTTTGGTCATTACAGAGGGACAGGACAGAACAGGATGTCTGGGTCTTTGGTCATTACAGAGGGACAGAACAGGTGGTCTGGGTCTTTGGTCATTACAGAGGGACAGGACAGAACAGGATGTCTGAGTCTTTGGTCATTACAGAGGGACAGGACAGAACAGGATGTCTGGGTCTTTGGTCATTACAGAGGGACAGAACAGGATGTCTGGGTCTTTGGTCATTACAGAGGGACAGGACAGGGTGTCTGGTTCTTTGGTCATTACAGAGGGACAGGACAGAACAGGCTGTCTGGGTCTTTGGTCATTACAGAGGGACAGGACAGAACAGGATGTCTGGGACTTTGGTCATTACAGAGGGACAGGACAGAACAGGATGTCTGAGTCTTTGGTCATTACAGAGGGACAGAACAGGATGTCTGAGTCTTTGGTCATTACAGAGGGACAGGACAGAACAGGACGTCTGGGTCTTTGGTCATTACAGAGGGACAAAACAGGATGTCTGAGTCTTTGGTCATTACAGAGGGACAGAACAGAACAGGAGGTCTGGGTCTTTGGTCTTTACAGAGGGACAGGACAGAACAGGACGTCTGGGTCTTTGGTCATTACAGAGGGACAGAACAGGTGGTCTGGGCCTTTGGTCATTACAGAGGGACAGGACAGAACAGGATGTCTGAGTCTTTGGTCATTACATAGGGACAGGACAGAACAGGATGTCTGGGTCTTTGGTCATTACAGAGGGACAGGACAGAACAGGATGTCTGGGTCTTTGGTCATTACAGAGGGACAGGACAGAACAGGATGTTTGGGTCTTTGGTCATTACAGAGGGACAGGACAGAAGAGGACGTCTGGTTTTTTGGTCATTACAGAGGGACAGGACAGAACAGGATGTCTGGGACTTTGGTCATTACAGAGGGACAGGACAGAACAGGATGTCTGAGTCTTTGGTCATTACAGAGGGACAGGACAGAACAGGATGTCTGAGTCTTTGGTCATTACAGAGGAACAGAACAGGATGTCTGGGTGTTTTGTCATTACAGAGGGACAGAACAGGATGTCTGAGTCATTGGTCATTACAGAGGGACAGGACAGAACAGGATGTCTGGGTCTTTGGTCATTACAGAGGGACAGAACAGGTGGTCTGGGTCTTTGGTCATTACAGAGGGACAGGACAGAACAGGATGTCTGGGTATTTTGTCATTACAGAGGGACAGGACAGAACAGGAACGTCTGGGTCTTTGGTCATTACAGAGGGACAGGACAGAACAGGATGTCTGAGTCTTTGGTCATTACAGAGGGACAGAACAGGATGTCTGGGTCTTTGGTCATTACAGAGGGACAGGACAGAACAGGATGTCTGGGTCTTTGGTCATTACAGAGGGACAGGACAGAACAGGATGTCTGGGTCTTTAGTCATTACAGAGGGACAGGACAGAACAGGACGTCTGGGTCTTTGGTCATTACAGAGAGACAGGACAGAACAGGATGTCTGAGTCTTTGGTCATTACAGAGGGACAGGACAGGATGTCTGGGTCTTTGGTCATTACAGAGGGACAGGACAGAAGAGACGTCTGGGTCTTTGGTCATTAAAGAGGGACAGGACAAAACAGGATGTCTGAGTCTTTGGTCATTACAGAGGGACATAACAGAACAGGAGGTATGGGTCTTTGGTCATTACAGAGGGACAGGACAGAACAGGATGTCTGGGTCTTTGGTCATTACAGAGGGACAGAACAGGTGGTCTGGGTCTTTGGTCATTACAGAGGGACAGAACAGGATGTCTGAGTCTTTGGTCATTACAGAGGGACAGGACAGAACAGGATGTCTGGGTCTTTGGTCATTACAGAGGGACAGGACAGAACATGATGTCTGGGTCTTTGGTCATTACAGAGGGACAGGACAGAACAGGATGTCTGGGTCTTTGGTCATTACAGAGGGACAGAACAGAACAGGATGTCTGGGTCTTTGGTCATTACAGAGGGACAGGACAGGATGTCTGGGTCTTTCGTCATTACAGAGGGACAGGACAGAACAGACGTCTGGGTCTTTGGTCATTACAGAGGGACAGGACAGAACAGGATGTCAGGGGTCTTTGGTCATTACAGAGGGACAGGACAGAACAGGATGTCTGGGTCTTTGGTCATTACAGAGGGACAGAACAGGTTGTCTGCGTCTTTGGTCATTACAGAGGGACAGGACAGAACAGGATGTCTGAGTCTTTGGTCATTACAGAGGGACAGGACAGAACAGTATGTCTGGGTCTTTGGTCATTACAGAGGGACAGGACAGAACAGGATGTCTGGGTCTTTGGTCATTACAGAGGGACAGGACAGAACAGGATGTCTGGGTCTTTGGTCATTACAGAGGGACAGAACAGAACAGAATGTCTGGGTCTTTGGTCATTGCAGAGGGACAGGACAGGATGTCTGGGTCTTTGGTCATTACAGAGGGACAGGACAGAACAGGATGTCTGGGTCTTTGGTCATTACAGAGGGACAGGACAGAACAGGATGTCTGGGTCTTTGGTCATTACAGAGGGACAGGACAGAACAGGATGTCTGGGTCTTTGGTCATTACAGAGGGACAGAACAGGATGTCTGGGTCTTTGGTCATTACAGAGGGACAGGACAGAACAGGATGTCTGAGTCTTTGGTCATTACAGAGGGACAGGACAGAACATGATGTCTGGGTCTTTGGTCATTACAGAGGGACAGGACAGAACAGGACATCTGGGTCTTTGGTCATTACAGAGGGACAGGACAGAACAGGATGTCTGAGTCTTTGGTCATTACAGAGGGACAGGACAGAACATGATGTCTGGGTCTTTGGTCATTACAGAGGGACAGGACAGAACAGGACATCTGGGTCTTTGGTCATTACAGAGGGACAGGACAGAACAGGATGTCTGAGTCTTTGGTCATTACAGAGGGACAGGACAGAACAGGATGTCTGAGTCTTTGGTCATTACAGAGGACCAGAACAGGATGTCTGGGTATTTTGTCTTTACAGAGGGACAGGACAGAACAGTAACGTCTGGGTCTTTGGTCATTACAGAGGGACAGGACAGAACAGGATGTCTGAGTCTTTGGTCATTACAGAGGGACAGAACAGGATGTCTGGGTCTTTGGTCATTACAGAGGGACAGAACAGGATGTCTGAGTCTTTGGTCATTACAGAGGGACAGGACAGAACAGGACGTCTGGGTCTTTGGTCATTACAGAGGGACAGGACAGAACAGGATGTCTGAGTCTTTGGTCATTACAGAGGACCAGAACAGGATGTCTGGGTATTTTGTCATTACAGAGGGACAGGACAGAACAGGAACGTCTGGGTCTTTGGTCATTACAGAGGGACAGGACAGAACAGGATGTCTGAGTCTTTGGTCATTACAGAGGGACAGAACAGGATGTCTGGGTCTTTGGTCATTACAGAGGGACAGGACAGAACAGGATGTCTGAGTCTTTGGTCATTACAGAGGGACAGGACAGAACAGGATGTCTGGGTCTTTAGTCATTACAGAGGGACAGGACAGAACAGGATGTCTGGGTCTTTGGTCATTACAGAGGGACAAGACAGAACAGGATGTCTGAGTCTTTGGTCATTACAAAGGGACAGAACAGGGTGTCTGGGTCTTTGGTCATTACAGAGGGACAGGACAGAACAGGATGTCTGGGTATTTGGTCATTACAGAGGGACAGGACAGAACAGGATGTCTGGGTCTTTCGGTCATTACAGAGGGACAGGACAGAACAGGAGGTCTGGGTCTTTGGTCATTACAGAGGGACAGGACAGAACAGGATGTCTGGGTCTTTCGGTCATTACAGAGGGACAGGACAGAACAGGATGTCTGGGTCTTTGGTCATTACAGAGGGACAGAACAGGTGGTCTGGGTCTTTGGTCATTACAGAGGGACAGGACAGAACAGGATGTCTGAGTCTTTGGTCATTACAGAGGGACAGGACAGAACAGGATGTCTGGGTCTTTGGTCATTACAGAGGGACAGGACAGAACAGGATGTCTGGGTCTTTGGTCATTACAGAGGGACAGGACAGAACAGGATGTCTGGGTCTTTGGTCATTACAGAGGGACAGAACAGAACAGGATGTCTGGGTCTTTGGTCATTACAGAGGGACAGGACAGGATGTCTGGGTCTTTGGTCATTACAGAGGGACAGGACAGAACAGGATGTCTGAGTCTTTGGTCATTACAGAGGGACAGAACAGGATGTCTGGGTCTTTGGTCATTACAGAGGGACAGGACAGAACAGGATGTCTGAGTCTTTGGTCATTACAGAGGGACAGGACAGAACAGGATGTCTGGGTCTTTAGTCATTACAGAGGGACAGGACAGAACAGGATGTCTGGGTCTTTGGTCATTACAGAGGGACAAGACAGAACAGGATGTCTGAGTCTTTGGTCATTACAAAGGGACAGAACAGGGTGTCTGGGTCTTTGGTCATTACAGAGGGACAGGACAGAACAGGATGTCTGGGTATTTGGTCATTACAGAGGGACAGGACAGAACAGGATGTCTGGGTCTTTCGGTCATTACAGAGGGACAGGACAGAACAGGAGGTCTGGGTCTTTGGTCATTACAGAGGGACAGGACAGAACAGGATGTCTGGGTCTTTCGGTCATTACAGAGGGACAGGACAGAACAGGATGTCTGGGTCTTTGGTCATTACAGAGGGACAGAACAGGTGGTCTGGGTCTTTGGTCATTACAGAGGGACAGGACAGAACAGGATGTCTGAGTCTTTGGTCATTACAGAGGGACAGGACAGAACAGGATGTCTGGGTCTTTGGTCATTACAGAGGGACAGGACAGAACAGGATGTCTGGGTCTTTGGTCATTACAGAGGGACAGGACAGAACAGGATGTCTGGGTCTTTGGTCATTACAGAGGGACAGAACAGAACAGGATGTCTGGGTCTTTGGTCATTACAGAGGGACAGGACAGGATGTCTGGGTCTTTGGTCATTACAGAGGGACAGGACAGAAGAGGACGTCTGTGTCTTTGGTCATTACAGAGGGACAGGACAGAACAGGATGTCTGGGTCTTTGGTCATTACAGAGGGACAGGACAGAACAGGATGTCTGGGTCTTTGGTCATTACAGAGGGACAGGACAGAACAGGATGTCTGGGTCTTTGGTCATTACAGAGGGACAGAACAGAACAGGATGTCTGGGTCTTTGGTCATTACAGAGGGACAGGACAGGATGTCTGGGTCTTTGGTCATTACAGAAGGACAGGACAGAACAGGAAGCTGGAGTTGAGTTGTGTTTTGTTTGAAGGACAGGAGGAAGGACTCACAGCATAATGAAAGGATGCCATTGTTGTTATTCTCGCAACTGGACACATTAGCCTGTGTCCAAGATTGTCCTTCAAGTCGAAAAACATCCACCTCACAGTGGTGGGTCCATGTAATTCTGCTGCAGGCTTTAACAAATGTAACACAAGTTCCATGTCCTTCTCATCAAACCAAAAAAAACGAACGAAAATATATATTTTCTCAAACACTGAAAGTGTGGTCCAACCATAAATAGCATATTTTCAATCAAACAAACACTGTGGGGAAAATGCCATCATCCCTGCATAGAGAAATTTTCATTGAGTGTCTTTGGACATTTCAAAAACTCTCTTATTAACTTAACCTCGTCTTGGTGGTCAAAAAAAAAAATACAGTTTTGTCGCAGAGGAACAATATTACTTTCCCCATTGCGGGTTTGTTTGAATCCCAGCATAGGTCTGTACTCAAATCCAGGGGGATACATGGTAATGAGCCTGAGACTCGGAGAGCAGCCGTTTTTCAAGTGTCCTTCCCCTCTACCTCTCCTCCCCTCTACCTCTCCTCCTCTCCTCCTCTCTACCTCTCCTCCCCTCTACCTCTCTTCCCCTCTACCTCTCCTCCGCTCTACCTCTCCTCTCCCTCTCCTCCCCTCTACCTCTCCTCTGCTTTACCTCTACCTCTCCTCCTCTCTACCTCTCCTCTCCTCTACCTCTCCTCCCCTCTACCTCTCCTCCGCTTTACCTCTCCTCTCCCTCTCCTCCCCTCTACCTCTCCTCCCCTCTACCCCTCCTCCCCTCTACCTCTCCTCCGCTCTACCTCTACCTCTCCTCCTCTCTACCTCTCCTCTCCTCTACCTCTCCTCCCCTCTACCTCTCCTCCCCCTCTCCACCTCTCCACCTCTCCTCCCCTCTACCTCTGCTTTACCTCTACCTCTCCTCCTCTCTACCTCTCCTCTCCTCTACCTCTCCTCCCCTCTACCTCTCCTCCCCCTCTCCTCCTCTCTACCTCTCCTCTCCCTCTCCTCCCCTCTACCTCTCCTCCCCTCTACCTCTCCTCTGCTTTACCTCTACCTCTCCTCCTCTCTACCTCTCCTCTACCTCTCCTCCCCTCTACCTCTCCTCCGCTTTACCTCTCCTCTCCCTCTCCTCCCCTCTACCTCTCCTCCCCTCTACCCCTCCTCCCCTCTACTCTACCTCTACCTCTCCTCCTCTCTACCTCTCCTCTCCTCTACCTCTCCTCCCCTCTACCTCTCCTCCCCTCTACCTCTCCTCCTCTCTACCTCTCCTCTCCTCCCCTCTACCTCTCCTCCTCTCTACCTCTCCTCGCCTCCTCTCTACCTCGCCTCCTCTCTACCTCTCCTCCCCTCTACCTCTCCTCTCCTCTACCTCTCCTCCCCTCTACCTCTCCTCTCCTCCACCTCTCCACCTCTCTACCTCTCCTCCACCTCTCCTCCCCTCTCCTCCTCTCTACCTCTCCTCCTCTCTACCTCTCCTCCCCTCTACCTCTCCTCCTCTCTACCTCTCCTCCCCTCTATATCTCCTCTACCTCTCCTCCCCTCTACCTCTCCTCCCCTCTACCTCGCCTCCTCTCTACCTCGCCTCCTCTCTACCTCTCCTCCCCTCTACCTCTCCTCCACTCTACCTCTCTCCTCTCCTCCCCTCTACCTCTCCTCCCCTCTACCGCTCCTCCCCTCTACCTCTCCTCCGCTCTACCTCTACCTCTCCTCCTCTCTACCTCTCCTCTCCTCTACCTCTCCTCCCCTCTACCTCTCCTCCCCTCTACCTCTCCTCTCCTCTACCTCTCCTCCTCTCTACCTCTCCTCCCCTCTACCTCTCCACCCCTCTACCTCGCCTCCCCTCTACCTCGCCTCCCCTCTACCTCGCCTCCCCTCTACCCCTCCTCTACCTCTCCTCCCCTCTACCTCTACCTTGCCTCCTCTCTACCTCTCCTCTCCTCTACCTCTCCTCCTCTCTACCTCTCCTCCCCTCTACCTCTACCTCTCCTCCCCTCTACCTCTCCTCTCCCTCTCCTCTACCTCCCCTCCCCTCTACCTCTCCTCCCCTCTACCTCTCCTCCCCTCTACCTCGCCTCGCCTCTACCTCTCCTCCCCTCTACCCCTCCTCTACCTCTCCTCCCCTCTACCTCTCCTCCCCTCTACCTTTCCTCCCCTCTACCTCTCCTCTCCTCTACCTCTCCTCCACTCTACCTCTCCTCCACTCTACTCTACCTCTCCTCCTCTCTACCTCTCCTCTACTCCACCTCTCCTCCCCTCTACCTCCCCTCCCCTCTACCTCTCCTCCCCTCTACCTTTGCACCTCTCCACCTCTCCTCCCCTCTACCTCTCCTCCCCTCTACCCTACCTCTCCTCCTCTCTACCTCTCCTCCCCTCTACCTCTCTACCTCTCTAACCTCCTCTTTTCCTCCATCTCTCCTTCCATACCTTTAGGGATCTCATCAGGACCCACTCAGAGAAAGGACTGATCTGTCGCAGCACAAAGAGCCTCTGGCTAAATTGGTCCTCAGGTCATTGATGTGAAGTCTACGTTCTCATTCAGTCTCTCTCTATTCAGCTTCCTACTTCACTTTCTCCATTTTATGCAAAGGTTAGGCAGCAGAAATGCAATGTCCTGAATTACATCCTGCTATGCTGCTCTGAGACTGAGAGCTCCATAGGCTTCTGACATGATTAACCAAAGCACATGGCCCTAACTATGACACATGTTGCAGTTGGGTTGGCATCATGGTGAGATGTGTTACATCTGGTGGTGCGTCTTCTCAGCTCTCTTCACAGGTTCCCAGTGGCAGCTGGCAAGACATTCAAGACCTAACTTCCACTTTCTTCCTTCCTGCCGGAAAACATATTTTACACCCTCTTCTGTTGGCTCTCTGCAATGAGTCATGTTCAAGCTTGGCTGTGTCTGATAGTCGGTCAGATTATTTGTCTTCCTGGAATGAAATGATGGTCTGCAGATTGAGAGAAGGCGTTCCTTGACCTCTTGTTAATGTCAGCGTAGGTGTCGGCTTACTGTTGTTCTGACCTAGCCAGTGATCCCAGGATGAAGTAACTTCTGGGTCACTACCACATCAGTGGGCAGGGCTGAGAGGTCATCCAGGAGACAGTGGACGGGATGGGATCATTCATGACCAAGCTGTGGTTTGATGTACTACATGGACAACACTGTCTAAGACTGCTGTTTGAGGAGATTTCCAACACTGTCTAAGACAGCTGCTTGTGGTGATTTCCAACACTAAGACAGCTGCTTGTGGAGATTTTCAACACTGTCTAAGACTGCTGCTTGTGGAGTCTTTTTCCAACACTGTCTAAGACTGCTGCTTGTGGAGATTTCCAACACTGTTGAAGTCAGCTGGTTGCGGAGATGTTGGTAGAACACTGATAAATGTGTCGTTCAACGTCACCCTCCATATACTGTGTTTCATTAGATATCATGCCATCACCTTTCCCATGTTCTCATGCATAGAGTACATTATGATACGATAAATGGTTTGCAGTTTAGTGACCTTGTCCTTGGTGGTAGAGATTGATGTAGAGCAGGGTCTGGACCCAAAGTGGGCCCTGGGCATGTGGGTCGCGAGTTATCAGAATGCGTCTATAATCCCACACTATTTCTTCTTAATTTGGATCGTTGGAGGACGATTTGGGTCACGGGAGAACGGTCCATTTCTTAACTAAAAGTTTAAGAACCCCTGACGTAGAGGACCAGAGAATGGCACAGAAGGGCTCACATCTGTTAGTGTGACATGGAGCCTCTAGAATAGATGACTCCTTCTAGCCCGAGGCAGGCTGGCAGGGGCACCGTTCACGGGCACATTGGTTACGTAACAAACAAACCGTCGGCTTCACCATGCCTTTGCACTTCTACACATTTAGCATATTATATCACAGAAGGTAATTGAGCAGAACGATAAATACGATGGCGAATTAAAAATAACTGAGAATATGGATTCAGTATATAAAAATGTGACTATGTGACTCAGTGCTTTAGTTTTTTAGCTTTTTGTTTTATGCAACTGTTCTGTCTCCCTCATAATATCACATTGCAGCGGAGGGCATTCAGAATTCAGAGAAAGTCCTCCATTCAATCTCACAGGACAGGGGTTATCACCATGAGGCATGAACATGACAGCAATCATCGAGCCGTTCCTGCAGGGAATAACTTAGCATGTAGCGTGTCCAGATTCTCTTATGGTCTCTGTTAGTTGGATCACATTGGTATGATCCTGGAATAGTGGGGAGGGAAGCCCCATTACGGTACACACACATGCACACGCACACACCATGCAGAGAGAGGGGGGAGGGGGGAGGGAGGGTTGGAGGGAGGGAGGGAGGGGAAGATAAAAGCAAAAGGGATACAGTATGGAACTAAATGGGGAGAGAAACTAGGCAGAGGAACATAACAGTGAAATGAAGAGGGGAGAAGGGACAGGGGACAGGGGACAGGGGAGGAAATAAAGAGAGAAGATAAAATAAAGAGAAAGAAAGACAGGGGAGAACAAAGCACCAATGGAATGGAGGGAGGGAGGAAAAGAGAGTGAAAAGAGAGTGAGTTAGAGGATTGATGATGGATGGATGGATGAATAGGGATGGATGAATAGGGAGGGAGGGAGGGAGGATAATAGGGGACATGCAGTCAGATGAGAACCAATCTGGCTTCAAAGAGGTTGGGAGGTTTCCTAAATCTGACAGAGGTATGGGGGCTGGAGACTGAGAGGAGTGGAGAAGGTGTGTGTGTGCGTGTGTGTGTGTGTGTGTGTGTGTGTGTGTGTGTGCGCGTGTGTATATACAGTATATATAATGATGTGTATGTAATGATGTGAGTGTGTGTGTGTAATGATCTGTATGTGTATACAGATATAAAATCAATAATATGGTAATAAATACTAACTTGCAAGCTGGTAACCATAAGTCTATGAAATAGGTTATACAAGTACTGGTGAACAGGAGTCCACTATTGGCATGGAAACCCCTCCAGCAGGCCTTGCATAGCAATAGGCCAGGCAAGACCTGCTCCACGTAAAGAACACCGGCATCACCCCTCTCTATCCATGTACAGTAAAGGTCTGAGACCTGAGAATCTCTGATCCAGTGGCCACACCACCACAGATCCACCTGGAAACAGTAAGTCAGTCCCCAATTTGCAACCAGGGCTTATTTTTACTGATTTGATTTCTAATTCAATTTAATTTGTTGAGCCTTTAAAACTTTCTATACGCATCAGTACCGTCCGTTTATTGCTCTTCTCCAAGTGAAAGACCTTGTATTGCAGGCAAATGAGTCGCAGGGACATTGCTAAATCGATGTGTGGTGGCAGGCGAGGTTAGGGAGAGTTTGAGAGGCGAGAGGCATGGGTGCTGCCAACCCCATCTATCCACAGCCCAGAAGGAAATATTACCAAGCTGTTTGTCCTCACCTCTGTAATTCTTCCCAAAAGGTACAGGAGCAATTATTGGGCTAGGGGGTATACACAACTCACATATGCAAGGGCAGCAATGTCAACTGGTCGTCATTTAATTAGTGTGCTTGCTTCAGCAATGTCAGCTGGTCGTCATTTAATTAGTGTGCTTGCTTCAGCAATGTCAGCTGGTTGTCATTTAATTAGTGTGCTTGCTTCAGCAATATCAGCTGGTCGTCAATTAATTAGTGTGCTTGCTTCAGCAATGTCAGCTGGTCGTCATTTAATTAGTGTGCTTGCTTCAGCAATGTCAGCTGGTTGTCATTTAATTAGTGTGCTTGCTTCAGCAAGAACTCTCCTGTTATTGGCTGCTACTTATTTACACATTAAAGAAGGACTCAAAAAGCCTGCTGGTAGGTGCTGGTAATGAATTAGATATGTGTGCATGATACAATAATTGCTCGGTACTGATTGCATGTCAATCCATAGTTGTTGAGTAATCAGCTGCGACTTTGTAATTAGCATAGAACGCACACAATAAAACATCTAAAAAAGATCAGCATTGTTAGTAATTACTGTGTTTACAAACACTGAATACACAAGTTTTGGATGGGGAACATTTACAGTGTCGACAGCAAAGCTAACCGAAGGAGCAATCATTCCTTTTCCAGAATGCTGCACACACTAAGTGAAGGGATGGGGAGAACTAAATAAATAAATAAAAGGGGGAAACTATTTCTGCCTATCTTGGCTGCCTGTCACTTTTGTTTATGAAACAGGCAGAAGAACACGTCGCTTATCATTCTGAGTTAATCATTTTAACATTGGAATTAAACGATAAGGAGGGGATTCTTAATAAAGAGGAAGAAGAGGAGGCCATTTGTCTTGGGCTGACATGAAACAGCTGTCTCCCTGAGGCAGCTCTCTCTGTTGTAGCCTTGAAGTCTGCTCTTTTTAAAGTCCAGTTTCTTCTTGTTCAGAGCAATCTACTGTATGTGATTAAACAGTGGTGTAGAGGTCAGATTGATGGACTTGTTGACCAGAATAAGTCAATAAGGTCACGTAGCACACTGTATGAATGTGCATGACTCATGTACACTCTTAGAAAAAAAGGCGCTATCTACAACCAAAAAGGGTTCTTCTGCTGTTTCCATAGGAGAACCCTTTGAAGAATCCCTTTTGGTTCCAGTTAGAACCCTTTCCACAGAGGGTTCTACATGGAACCCAAAAGAGTTCTACCTGGAACCAAGAAGGGTTAAAGTACCTACTCTACTGTGCTCAACAAAACATGTCATACAAAAAAGAACATCAATTTAAAAATATTTTCTTGCTATATGTATAGCTATCGGCTTGAGTGCCAAGAAGGGTAGCAAAAACCAGAGGTCATGAGTGACTGGTTTCAGCAAGTGCAGGAGGAATTCTGGCTGGACATAATACATTCATTCAGAACCCCACACGCACGAGTCATCATTGCATGTGATAGACAGTAGCCTGATTGACACTGGCCTCATGTGAAGAGGAAAGGAAAGCTATCAATCATCTCTCAGTGTGGATGTGGCTGTCTGATGGACAGTCCAGGTAACAGAATCAATCCCCCAGGGCACACATGTCGAACTCATTCCACGGAGGGCCGAGTGTAAGGAACTCCCCTCACCTGGTTGTCTAGGTCTTAATGGAAAGGAAAAAACAAAAAAACAAAAACCCGCAGCCCTCCATGGAATGGGTTTGACACCCCTGCCCCAGGGAAACAGACATCAGACATTCAGAAACTCCTCTTACTCTGTAGCTCAGCTGGTAGAGCACGGCGCTTGTAACGCCAAGGTAGTGGGTTCGATCCCCGGGACCACCCATACACAAAAATGTATGCACGCATGACTGTAAGTCGCTTTGGATAAAAGCGTCTGCTAAATGGCATATTAAATTAAATTAATATTAATCCATGAGCAGAGTGATAACATTGATCATCATAGCAGATGACGATTTGATATGTATTTTTAGTGCAGAGGGGCTGGTGACGCCTGACGTCTTCAGTAAGGGAAAGGACATGGCTTCAACACCAACCCACAATCTGCAGTCATATGATCTGAGAAAAATGTCCTGTCATAGTGCAGTCTGTCACTCCAAAGTGGGAGTGTGCTTGTGCGGGTGTGAGAAAGATAGGGAATGAATGTATGTGTGTACTGTATGTGAATGCACTGCTTTAAATGCATCCTTGGCACATACAGTGGGGGAAAATGTATTTAGTCAGCCACCAATTGTGCAAGTTCTCCCACTTAAAAAGATGAGAGAGGCCTGTAATTTTCATCATAGGTACACGTCAACTATGGCAGACAAATTGAGAAAAAAAATCCGGAAAATCACATTGTAGGATTTTTTATGAATTTATTTGCAAATTATGGTGGAAAATAAGTATTTGGTCACCTACAAACTAGCAAGATTTCTGGCTCTCACAGACCTGTAACTTCCTCTGTCCTCCACTCGTTACCTGTATTAATGGCACCTGTTTGAACTTGTTATCAGTATAAAAGACACCTGTCCACAACCTCAAACAGTCACACTCCAAACTCCACTATGGCCAAGACCAAAGAGCTGTCAAAGGACACGAGAAACAAAATTGTAGAACTGCACCAGGCTGGGAAGGCTGAATCTGCAATAGGTAAGCAGCTTGGTTTGATGAAATCAACTGTGGGAGCAATTATTAGGAAATGGAAGAGCAATCTCCCTCGATCTGGGGCTCCACGCAAGATCTCACCCCGTGGGGTCAAAATGATCACAAGAACGGTGAGCAAAAATCCCAGAACCACACAGGGGGACCTAGTGAATGACCTGCAGAGAGCTGGGACCAAAGTAACAAAGCCTACCATCAGTAACACACTACGCCGCCAGGGACTCAAATCATGCAGTGCCAGACGTGTCCCCCTGCTTAAGCCAGTACATGTCCAGGCCCGTCTGAAGTTTGCTAGAGTGCATTTGGATGATCCAGAAGAGGATTGGGATAATGTCATATGGTCAGATGAAACCAAAATAGAACTTTTTGGTAAAAACTCAACTCGTCGTGTTTGGAGGACAAAGAATGCTGAGTTGCATCCAAAGAACACCATACCTACTGCGAAGCATGGGGGTGGAAACATCATGCTTTGGGGCTGTTTTTCTGCAAAGGGACCAGGACGACTGATCTGTGTAAAGGAAAGAATGAATGGGGCCATGTATCGTGAGATTTTGAGTGTAAACCTCCTTCCATCAGCAAGGGCATTGAAGATGAAACGTGGCTGGGTCTTTCAGCATGACAATGATCCCAAACACACCGCCCGGGCAACGAAGGAGTGGCTTCGTAAGAACCATTTCAAGGTCCTGGAGTGGCCTAGCCAGTCTCCAGATCTCAACCCCATAGAAAATCTTTGGAGGGAGTTCAAAGTCCGTGTTGCCCAGCGACAGACCCAAAACATCACTGCTCTAGAGGAGATCTGCATGGAGGAATGGGCCAAAATAACAGCAACAGTGTGTGAAAACGTTTGTTATTGACAAAATACTTATTTTCCACCATAATTTGCAAATAAATTCATAAAAAATCCTACAATGTGATTTTCTGGATTTTTTTTCTCATTTTGTCTGTCATAGTTGACGTGTACCTATGATGAAAATTACAGGCCTCTCTCATCTTTTTAAGTGGGAGAACTTGCACAATTGGTGGCTGACTAAATACATTTTTTCACCACTGTATACACTACCAACACCAAAAAAGTGTTAAACAAATCAAAATATATTTTTTTATTTTTTATTTTTGTTTAACACGTTTTTGGTTACTACATGATTCCATATGTGTTCTTTCATAGTTTTGATGTCTTCACTATTATTCTACAATGTAGAAAATAGTAAAAATAAAGAAAAACCCTTGAATGAGTAGGTGTGTCCAAACTTTTGACTGGTACTGTATATCTATATCTCCCAAACATAGCTTGAATACAGCTAACTGACAATCAGTTGGACTGCTGTATAGTGGAGTCGGTAATGAGTGTGGAATTCTGGGTGAACAGAATAGAAATACCACAGCACCTGGTAAGCTGGAGCCATATTCTACAATAGGCAGAACAAAGCCAATTCAGGCAGTGACTCAGAAGATCAAACTGCATAAGAATACCTGCTGCACAAACACACACACACACACACACACAGGAAGGAACTGTAACAAGCAGATGCTCTATGAGTGGTCTATTAACTATACAGATTTCCTATCTAAAATAGAGCCCCTTGGCTAGCACTCTTCATACATTTGGCTATAAAATAGTTATCCTATTGTAATGATTCTCCCAAAAAGATTCAGGGATTTCATTTCAGATGTTTAGTGGATTTCATCTGGACTACCAAAACCATTTAGAGAACTCTCCCTCCCTCCCTGGTAGTAGCTAACTTGCTCATGTGTGCTGTGAGTGAGGTGAGCTGTCCTGCTCTGTGCATGGCGGTGGTTTTGAGTGCCAGTGCTGTGCCAGTGTGTGGTGGGTCAGGGGGTCAGTGGGCACCGCTGGGCTGTGGTAACAAGTTAAAAGCCTTGCCCTGTGAGTGGGTATAATAACCCGTGGCATGACGTCTCTTGCCTCTGGGTGCCAGCTCTAATTGGTGCTGCATTCTCTGAAAAGGGCATGTCTCCCTCTCTCCCTTTCTTAATTCGCTCTCTCCCTCCATTTCTTTCTTTCTTTACTCCCTCTCTCTCACTCCCTCCCTCTCTTTACTCTCTGGGTGGATGGATGGTTGTCCCTCTCTCGCCATTTCTTTGAAACCTAAAAGATGTGATGCGATGATGCGTGGGAAGGAGGGTATGTGTGTGTGTGTGTGTGTGTGTGTGTGTGGGAGAGAGACAGAGAAAGAAAGTGAGGACTTTTTCCAATTCAAATCTGCTATCTGCAACAATTGGATTCCGGCCCATGATTAAAGATGGCCTACTGTCACGCTCTCCTTAATGACTGAGACCCTATGGAGGCAGCACACTGCATGATATGCCAAAGGAGCCTCAGATTCTACTGTCTGGCACAGGGCTGTGGCTTGATACTTGCCCAGGAGCCAAGCGAACCTCCTGTGGCATCTGTGTGCTCAAAGAGACATGGGACATTGGGCCCGGCTCGCTGGACTGTGCCAGCAGGCATCATGCGTCAATGTTGGCTAGGCAAGACCCAGTTTCATCGTGTATGCCCTTTGTAGTGAGACCATTGTGTGCTTGCAGTGCCCATTTAGGTTTAGGCTTAGGCTTATAGGTATATGTGTATTTGTAGATATAGTAGATTAACTCCTGGTGCTGTTTTGATTTGGGCGGACAGTATTTGAGCAGTGAGCCAGGAGTTTGTTATGTCAAGGTCAGGAGGTAAGCATGACTGGCACACAGACACACACACACACACACTCTCTCCTCCCTCCTCTATCCCTCCTGTGAAATATATTCTCACTGCTACATGTATGTATAGACTTGTGTGGGAAAAGCAGTCCATCAAAGCCTATTGGATTTACTAGACATACACTGATGTTGTAACTCTACAGTATATGTTTCAGACAGCGGATTAATATACTCATACTGGATTCAATTAAACTCAGTCCAGAGTGCCAACTCTCTTCATGTTGTCTCCAGTCCCTCCAGATAATGCCTTGGGTTCTGCAATGTATTTTATAAGTCTGTCATGTCTACGTCAATGTTTTTAAATTGTAAAGTATTTTAGTCTGTAATGTCTTTTTCCGTTATGTGTCAGACCCCAGGAAGACTAGCAGTCGCCATTGGCGTCAGCTAATGGGGATCCTAATAAAATCAAAAATGTGTTTGATTAGTACAGAGCCAGCTGCTCAGAGCAAACATTCTCTCCCCCATACATGGGGATATGATGAGGGAGAGAGTGAGGAGAGAAGAGAGAGGGGAAGAGAAGAAAGGTGCTCTCAGGCATCTGTATACCCAGGCTAATGCTACCACCAAGAGGATGATCACAGAACTGCTGTTTTGATTGAGCACCAAAGGTAGAGGAACCAGCCCCTACACTCCTAGTCATTGGTCTCGACCCCCAACACACTTATGATTGGAGAGGTGTAAGCAATATGGAAGATTTTACCCATTTCTAATAGACGGCAAGGTGGGCACTGGGCAGTTCATATGTGAAGAGCAGCACAGGACAACAGCAGGAGGCATACTCACAGTTTCTCCCCATCCCTTGCTCTGGTGTCGTGTACGAGGTAAACAGTGCCAAAACTCCCTCTGCCCAATCTCTGTAGGATGCTGTATCTCTTGGCAATCAGGTTGCTGGGGTCAGGAGTTATCGGAGTGGAGGGGGAGTGGACATGGCAGGATGAATGGGCCTCCAGCTCCTCAAACTTGGGCATCTTGTTGCGGGATTACAGGAGTATTGACTGCAAAATTCAGCAAAACACAAACATGTTGTTTTTACTTATTTTACATTTGTTATGCATGTTTGCCCAATACAGATAAAACGTAAATAGATATTTTACAGGGGAGACTGTAAAAAAGAGTCAGATAGCAGCATGTCGCACTTGTTGTTACAGTGCAGGATAATTGAAAGCAGAGTCCTGACTAGCTTATGCTATTTCACTATTGCCACTTTGTCTAACAAACTCACCTGTTTGCAGTTAGGTGTTGGCTATTTCCACCAGTTTAAAACATCCATAGCCTACTGTATTAACTTCCGTGTTTACGCTTGTTCCTATGGTAATAGGAAACCTCTTGTCTCCCTTTTCTTATACCGCTTTATTCCACCAGGTGTCAGTGAAGAATCGTCTGTTGTGAAGGCCTGTTTGGGATTGGGAGTTTTATTCTCAATTCTCATGACAATGCATTTGCCCAGAAGACTACATGTATCCTCTATCCTCTTCCAACGTGGAACAGTTGTATGAGATATTTGTAGGCTGGCTACCTAACCATATTCTAAAGTAATATTTTTCAAGAATATAGTCAATGAGTTTTTTCACATTTTGTTATGTTACAGCCTTATTCTAAAATGGATTAAATTGTTTTTTCCCCCTCAAATCTACACACAATACCCCATAATGACAAAGCAAAAACGGGTTTAGAGTTGTAGCAATTACTATTATTATTATTATTTATTTTAAACTTAAATATCACATTTACATAAGTATTCAGACCCTTTACCTCAGTACTTTGTCGAAGCACCTTTGGCAGCGATTACAGCCTTGAGTCTTCTTGGGTATGACGCTACAAGCTTGGCACACCTGTATTTGGGGAGTTTCTCCCATTCTTCTCTGCAGAGCCTCTCAAGCTCTGTCAGGTTGGATGGGGAGCATCAAGGCACAGCTATTTTCAGGTCTCTCCAGAGATGTTCGATCGGGTTCAAGTCTGGTCTCTGGCTGGGCCACTCAAGGATATTCAGAGATTTGCCCCGAAGCACTCCTGTGTTTTCTTGGCTGTGTGCTTAGGATTGTTGTCCTGTTGAAAGGTGAACCTTTGCCCCAGTCTGAGGTCCTGAGTGCTCTGGAGCAGGTTTTCATCAAGAATCTCTCTGTACTTTGCTACGTTCATCTTTCCCTCGATCCTGACTAGTCTCCCAGTCCCTGCCGCTGCAAAACATCCCCACAGCATGATGCTGCCACCACCATGCTTCACCGTAGGGATGGTGCCAGGTTTCCTCCAGACGTGACACTTGGCATTCAGGCCAAAGAGTTCAATCTTGGTTTCATCAGACCAGAGAATCTTGTTTATCATGGTCTGAGAGTCCTTTAGGTGCCTTTTGGAAAACTCCAAGCGGGCTGTCATGTGTCTTTTGCTGAGGCTTCTGTCTGGCCACTCTGCCATAAAGGCCTGATTGGTGGAGTGCTGCAGAGATGGTTGTCCTTCTGGAAGGTTCTCCCATCTCCACAGAGGAACTCTGGAGCTCTGTCAGAGTGACCATCGGGTTCTTGGTCACCTCCCTGACAAAGGCCCTTCTCCCCCGATTACTCAGTCTTGGTTGTTCCAAACTTCTTCCATTTAAGAATGATGGAGGCCACTGTGTTCTTGGGGACCTTCAATGCTGAAGAAATGTTTTGGTACCCTTCCCTAGATCTGTGCCTCGACACAATCCTGTCTCGGAGCTCTACGGACAATTCCTTCGACCTCATGGCTTGGTTTTGCTCTGACATGCACTGTCAACTGTGGGACCTTATATAGACAGGTGTGTGCCTTTCCAAATCATGTCCAATCAATTGAATTTACCACAGGTGGACTCCAATCAAGTTGTAGAAACATCTCAAGGATGATCAATGGAAACAGGATGCACCTGAGCTCAATTTCAAGTCTCATAGCAAAGGGTCTGAATACTTAAGTAAATAAGGTATATATATATTTTTATATACATTTGCAAAACATTCTAAAAACCAATTTTTTTTCGCTTTGTCATTGTGGGGTATTGTGTGTAGATTGATGAGGGGTAAAATTAATTGAATCCATTCTAGAATAAGGCTGTAACATAACAAAATGTGGAAAAAGTCAAGGGGTCTGAATACTTTCCAAATGCACTGTAGATAGACCTACTATTTTTGAAACGAGCCTTGCATAGCAGCCTGGTCTCATAGACTAGACGTAACATAGTAAAAGTAAAATCGGGACGATCAGATTAGTATGATATGTTACGTTTGGTATGGTTACATAAGACATGGTTATTTAAAGTATGGTGGCTGGTCGAGCTGGATGGATGGGTGTGTGTATAACGTGAACGTCTAGCAACCCAAAGGTTGCGAGTTTGAATCTCATCACGGACAACTTTAGCATTTTAGGTAATTAGCTAATTGTAAACTACTAGCAACTACACTATATATACAAAGGTATGTGGACACCCCTTCAAATTAGTGGATTCGGCTATTTCAGCCACACCCGTTGCTGACAGGTGTATAAAATCGAGCACACATCAATGCAATCTCCATAGACAAACATTTGCAGTAGAATGGCCTTACTGAAGAGCTCAGTGACTTTCAACGTGGCACTGTCAAAGGATGCCACCTTTCCAACAAGTCAGTTCGTCAAATTTCTGCCACGCTAGAGCTTCCCCGGTCAACTGTAAGTGCTGTTATTGTGAAGCGGAAACGTCTAGGAGCAACAATGGCTCATCCACAAAGTGGTAGGCCACACAAACTCACAGAACAGGACTGCCGAGTGCTGAAGCGCGTAGAGTTTAAAAATCGTCTGTCCTTGGTTGCAACACTCACTACTGAGTTCCAAACTGCCTCTGGAAGCAACGTCAGCACAAGAACTGTTCGTCAGGTGCTTCATGAAATGGGTTTCCATGGCTGAGCAGCCGCACACAAGCCTAAAATCACCATGCGCAATGCCAAGCGTTGGCTGGAGTGGTGTAAAGCTCAGCGCCATTGGACTCTGGAGCAGTGGAAACGCGTTCTCTGGAGTGATGAATCACGTTTCACCATCTGGCAGTCCGACAGACAAATCTGGGTTTGGCTGATGCCAGGAGAACGCTACCTTCCCAATGCATAGTGACAACTGTAAAGTTTGGTGGAGGAGGAATAATGGTCTGGGGCTGTTTCTCATGGTTCGGGCTAGACCCCTTAGTTCCAGTGAAGGGAAATCTTAACGCTACATTATACAATGGCATTCTAGATGATTCTGTGCTTCCAACTTTGTGGCAACAGTTTGGGGAAGGCCCTTTTCTATTTGAGCATGACAATGCCCCCAATACAAAGGGAGGTCCATACAGAAATGGTTTGTCGAGATCGGTGTGGAAGAACTTGACCATCGAACACCTTTGGGATGAATTGGAACGCCGATTGCGAGCCAGGCCTAATTGCCCAACATCAGTGCCCGACCTCACTAAGTCCCCGCAGCAATGTTCGAACATCTAGCGGAAAGCCTTCCCAGAAGAGTGGAGGCTGTTATAGCAGCAAAGGGGGGGCCGACTCCATATTAATGTCCAGGATTTGGAATGAGATGTTCGACAAACAGGTGTCAACATAATTTTGGTCATGTAGTGTACTTAGCATGTTAGCTAACCCTTCCCCTTCCCCTAACCTTAACCTTTTTATCTAACTCTTATCCTAACCCTAACCTTAACCCGTTATCTAACTCCTAAACTTAACCCTAACCCCTAACTCCTAGCCTAGCTAACGTTAGCCAGCTAGAATTTATAACATATCATACGTCTTGCTAATTCGTAACATTTAGTTCATTTTGCGAATTCGTAAGATATAATATGAATTGTAATTCGTAACATATCATACGAAATGGGTGATGGACATCCACCAATTAATACATACCATACGAAACATAACATATCATACCAAATGGAGTGTCTCTGATTTATTTACAGAATAATACGAAATGCTCTGAATGCTCTGAGACCAGGTTGCAGCATAGCAGAAAATATCCCAGATTGTGCAATGTAATGCCTGTTGATTTTCTTCCACTTGTGGCGCTATAGTTCTGCCACCGTAAAAGCCTGAGAAGGAGGAGTATTGCCTACTGCAGAACATAGGAGACGTTTTACTTTACCACATCTCGACTCGTGAGCTGACCGTTTTACAGATATCATGTTCGTTTGAGGGAGAAAACGGATTCCACACTGCTTTTACGGTAAAGACAAATTGGTTGGTATTGGTTGTTAAATTGTGGTACGGCTCTAGTTGTAAGTGTATTCCTATGCTAATTTCCGAGTGACTGTATTCAGTGAACGGTTTTGGTGTTGGGAACTCGCGACAGTGTTTGTCATTAGTAAAATGTTAAATGCAGATGTTACTTACATTGTTGCCTTACAGATGTTTCCGCCGAGACGGTGGCGTACAGGCAGACAAAGATAATGCCTCAATACAAAATATTGCGAATGTTCATTTGAGAATTAGGCTACATTCAATGTCCCTACTCTTTAAAAATCACACTAATCAAAATTGGATATTGGACACATTAATACACATTGAATGAACACCTCTTTTCAGGAAATTCAATTGGATAGTCACTCAATATTATTTAACATGGCTGTTGCCCTGTTGTATAGAGGCTACAACAGAACACTGTAAATCAATGGCCGGTGTTGTTCTCAGGCCAGGCATCTTTAAGTAGACCTACAGTTAAAAAACTGGAGATACACATATGCTACACATATTCACCCCTCACACTCTCTCTCACACACACACACACTCTTTACCTTGACCTCCTGGTTCAAAGTCGAGTTCAGTTTGTATAGTGATACAGTATACCCAGTCCTCTTTCTTTGACCTCTACATTTTTTTTGGTTTTACAAAGATTCAAGGGGGTAGGTACTCGTTTGGGAAAGAATGTGCTTGTCTGGTTATTTACCAGTATTTTATAAGACTGTGAACTAATATGACTACAGGTATATCAAAGATCAAAGCATAGTTGAGATCTTACTAAACCTAGTTCAATTCAGTGCTAAAACTGATGACTTTAATCAAAACAAAAGTTTAATTATTAATCAATCTCCTATTGAAACCACTTGATTTTACAGAGTATTAGGCCTATGTTGTACAGGGCTCTTAGGTCTTGCATGTCACAGTCCTAAATGTCTATCTTTCAATCCTGAATCAAATCCATTTGTAAGACCGACTGGTCAATGAAGCTTACATCACATAATGATTTGGTCCCAGTTTAATAGAGTTTACTGTGACGGATGGAGAAGAGAAGCCCTGTAGTATATCTGCAGCCCTTTTCTGAGGGACAGTTGACCCGGGTCCTGATCTTTCAGTGGGTGTTTCCATTATGACAGGAAGTCCCTTGTCTTGCATGAGTGTCACAGACAGGAAGAGTGATAAGCACATGTGTGGGGGACCCACATTGACTGACAGCAAATAGGCCTGTGGAGATGTAGGCCTATTTGGCATGGGGATGCTGAAATGTAGAAATGAACATGCCCACAGTACCGTATCTGGATTGATTGATGTGCTATTCCAGCAGGTGGAGATTGTTTCACTTCCTGTACCTTGTCAGCCTTCAACTAATGGAATCTGGTTTTGACTCGACAGGCCCTACAGTACCTGAGGCAGTGGAAATCTGGGGAGACGAGCATCCACAGGAGATGAAGAGGTGACATTCTAAACGTTCAGAGAAAGTAATAGAACCGGACTTGGCACTGAGCCTTGGGGGACACCCATCCTTTTTGTTGGTACTGAACTAGTTGCTGCAACGCCCTCACCATTGCCCCCCAAGCGGCGTTCTTGTTCTCCACTACATTCTCCGCTGCCTGCAGGGCATCCAGAGAGAACCAGGGCCTCCGGACCCGTTCCGAGCTCAGCAGCAGCACAGCAGGGATGAGCGAGTTCTGGCACAAGATTGGCTGCTGCGTGGTGGCCAAACCTCCACCGGTGAGTTTGTCCCCTCTGAGAAATCATTGGAACACACAGTAACTTTTTAGCTGCCCTGCTTTTACAGCTCCAAGGTCAGTGGGTGGAGATTAAGGGCTTGCCTGGTTTAAGATGTTTACCTCCAAGAGTTTGGATATTAGATTGACCACACCACCATATCTACACCTTCACTAGTCAGAAGAGAGCCCTCTGCTAGCGTCAGTGGTGTGAGAAATAGGTCAGGTAGATGGTGAGGGAGTGGAAGGAGGAATGACTGGCCTTTTCTGTTGTTTTGAAGTGGGTGACCCACATAGTCCCGAAGGTCTGCCTGTCTGGAGGGCTACACCTCAGCCCAGACACGAGACATGCACAGACAACGACTGCTCTGTCATTAGACATGACCTCTTATTAAAGAGATGGTGAATCAGGATTAAGAAGACGTAGATAAGGCTGGGTTAGGATGGGTTCAACCTTAGTCTAGCTCATAGAAATATGGAACTTCATATAAAAAGAAAAGCGAAACAAGAAACACTCAGCTATTACCAGATTAGAAAAATATCAAGGCTAATGGCCCAAGCACCCATACACTTTCACCTTGTGTTTAACCTTAAGGGTACTGTAAAATGTAGTAGAAGAATAATAATAATAATAATTATTGGTATTATGTCAAATATGGAGATTGTCTCCCTCCACAGCATGTCTCTATGGTAACTCCAGAACCCTCCTCTAACAACTAATGGGGTCTCTGAGGGGAAGTGGGCTTCTGGCATGTGCTGCTATTGAGCTCATTCTTTTTCCTCCTTCCTCCTCCCGCTCCTTTATTTTTAGGTCCTTGTTTATTCTATTGTTGGTACGAGAGAAGGCCAGACTAGAATGGGTGTATAGTGTGTGGTGGCATACTAACAAGTGTTACTTCCCAGAAAGGCTTGCTTTGTAAATTGTGTTTATTTCTGATAACAGTGCAATGACTACATGTCGTTGGGCCTGTGCATAATGTAATTAACTTTTTTTTGTTTTTATAAATCCCTAATTATTCAAATTAATACTAGCCTATTTAATAATTGCTATGTGGCAATTGCACTATACAGTCAGAATATTGATACAGTCAGTGTGGTCTTGTTCCATAATGTGAAATGGCTCATTAATTCCTGTCAGTTCTGGGTTGTCTCTGTCTGCACCCAGTGTAGCCTGTTGTAATAAGTGGGGCTTATTCACACCACTGCTGGCAAGTGATGACACGCCTACACACTCACAGAACTGAACATGCTCTAATAAAGCAAGTATTAGAGAAGGTCAACATTCCCATTACATTTATATAATTTAGCAGACTCTCTTATCCAGAGCAACTTACAGAAGCAATTAGGGTTAAGTGCCTTGCTCAAGGGCACATCGGCAGATTTTTCACCTAGTCGGCTTGGGGGATTCGAACCAGCGAGCTTTCAGTTACTGGCCCAAATCTCTTAACCGCAAGGCTACCTGCTGCCATTGATTTTTAAATAACAAATAGATGATGGACAGAACAACTCTTATCAAAGATCATCCAATTCAGGTCACAAAATGCATACTGGACTCTCTCTCTCTATATATATATATATATATATATATATATATATATATACAGTGAGGAGAACAAGTATTTGATACACTGCCGATTTTGCAGGTTTTCCTACTTACAAAGCATGTAGAGGTCTGTAATTTTTATCATAGGTACTCTTCAACTGTGAGATACGGAATCTAAAACAAAAATCCAGAAAATCACATTGTATGATTTTTAAGTAATTAATTTTCATTTTATTGCATGACATAAGTATTTGATACATCAGAAAAGCAGAACTTAATATTTGGTACAGAAACCTTTGTTTGCAATTACAGAGATCATACGTTTCCTGTAGGTCTTGACCAGGTTTGCACACAATGCAGCAGGGATTTTGGCCCACTCCTCCATACAGACCTTCTCCAGATCCTTCAGGTTTCGGGGCTGTCGCTGGGCAATACAGACTTTCAGCTCCCTCCAAAGATTTTCTATTGGGTTCAGGTCTGGAGACTGGCAAGGCCACTCCAGGACCTTGAGATGCTTCTTACGGAGCCACTCCTTAGTTGCCCTAGCTGTGTGTTTTGGGTCGTTGTCATGCTGGAAGACCCAGCCACGACCCATCTTCAATGCTCTTACTGAGGGAAGGAGGTTGTTGGCCAAGATCTCGCGATACATGGCCCCATCCATCCTCCCCTCAATACGGTGCAGTCGTCCTGTCCCCTTTGCAGAAAAGCATCCCCAAAGAATGATGTTTCCACCTCCATGCTTCACGGTTGGGATGGTGTTCTTGGGGTTGTACTCATCCTTCTTCTTCCTCCAAACACGGCGAGTGGAGTTTAGACCAAAAAGCTCTATTTTTGTCTCATCAGACCACATGACCTTCTCCCATTCCTCCTCTGGATCATCCAGATGGTCATTGGCAAACTTCAGACGGGCCTGGACATGCGCTGGCTTGAGCAGGGGGACCTTGCGTGCGCTGCAGGATTTTAATCCATGACGGCGTAGTGTGTTACTAATGGTTTTCTTTGAGACTGTGGTCCCAGCTTTCTTCAGGTCATTGACCAGGTCCTGCCATGTAGTTCTGGGCTGATCCCTCACCTTCCTCATGATCATTGATGCCCCACGAGGTGAGATCTTGCATGGAGCCCCAGACCGAGGGTGATTGACCGTCATCTTGAACTTCTTCCATTTCTAAACAGTTGTTGCCTTCTCACCAAGCTGCTTGCCTATTGTCCTGTAGCCCATCCCAGCCTTGTGCAGGTCTACAATTTTATCCCTGATGTCCTTACACAGCTCTCTGGTCTTGGCCATTGTGGAGAGGTTGGAGTCTGTTTGATTGAGTGTGTGGACAGGTGTCTTTTATACAGGTAACGAGTTCAAACAGGTGCAGTTAATACCGGTAATGAGTGAAGAACAGGAGGGCTTCTTAAGGAAAAACTAACAGGTCTGTGAGAGCCGGAATTATTACTGGTTGGTAGGTGATCAAATACTTATGTCATGCAATAAAATGCAAATTAATTACTTAAAAATCATACAATGTGATTTTCTGGATTTTTGTCTCTCACAGTTGAAGTGTACCTATGATAAAAATTACAGACCTCTACATGCTTTGTAAGTAGGAAAACCTGCAAAATCGGCAGTGTATCAAATACTTGTTCTCCCCACTGTGTATGTATATGTATATATATATATATGCTCTCTGCACACTGTAAAGTTTGTAAGGCTTTTCTTCCACCGGGATTGATTGCGTAAAATTGCATAAGTCCCCCTTTTCTATTTCCAGAGAAAGAGGCGGAGGAAAATCGACCGCAGCATGATCGGCGAGCCCACAAACTTTGTCCACCTGACACACATTGGCTCTGGGGAGATGGCAGCGGGCCGGGCCCCGGTAAGAGAGATACATAGACTGACTGGGGGTGGCGTGTCTTAAAATGTGTTGAGATATTGTCTAGATATATTGTGTAGTGAAGATGGTGTAGTGTGTGTGTTGCAAGTGCACCTTATGTTACTCCTCAGTACATGGGCTGGGCTTTGCAGCTTCCAACCTGCCGCTAGGAATGTTGGCCTGGTTTCCCACGGAATACAGTCACGTTGGACAGGGAATGAGAGGAGGAATTGTAGAAACGCTGGGAAATGTTTCTCAATTCATTCACCTATTGGTAGGATATGGATGGTAACTGTAGTTTGAAACCTGTTACGCTATGACGGATAGAGCTGCATACTATCAGAATACTAGCCAATCACTAATCTGGTCACTGTTTATGAAGGATAGAGCAGAAATACTATCAGAATACTAGCCAATCACTAATCTGGTTACTGTTTATGATGGATAGAGCTGCATACTATCAGAATACTAGCCAATCACTAATCTGGTTACTGTTTATATAGTATGGAAAGTGGTAGGTTGAATTGAGTGATGGTCCATTTCTCAATTTACTACATGATGTTGACGCTATCAGTACGCAAATGGTGTACTACTGTATGTCACTCTGCTAAATGACTAAAATGTAAATGTAAAATGTCTATCACTGGTAAACGACTGAATGTTCCGTTGCTGTTTATTATCTATGCATAGTCAGTTTAACTCTACCCACATGTACATATTACCTAAATTACCTTGACTAACCGGTGCCCCCGCACATTGACTCTGTACCGGTACCCCCTGTATATAGCCTCCCAACTGTTCTTTTATTTTACTGCTGCTCTTTAATTATTTTTTATTTATCTATTTTTTACTTAACACTTATTTTTCTTAACTGCATTGTTGGTTAAGGGCTTGTAAGTAAGCATTTCACTGTAAGGTCTACACCTGTTGTATTCAGCACGTGGCAAATAAAATGTGATTTGATTTGATCATGACCTCCATTGCGAAAGTCAACTGATTTTAAATGACACATTTACACATTCTGTCATGATGCGGGCTGAGAACAGTCAGGTGGAGGAGTAGGTTGCTGAAACATAATGTTACTGCCCTCCGTGTTACATCATTCCATTTCCTCAACTGCTGTTGCGTAACCCTCTAATGTCCATTGTTCTGTTATGACCCATACCATAGCTGTCAGACTGTAGTTCTTCTAGTGTTCATCAAGCACATTCCATTTCTGCAACGCTTGACGTCAGAATGATTGATCCACACCTGTGCGTTCATCCAATTCTGACAAACAGAGAGACACACTCTTTGCTTGAACTGCGTCGTTAAAAAGTCAAGGAAAAAAACCACAGGCTAAAGCAAATCCCATTCCTCCTCACTCCATCCCCATCATATGGTCATAATCATGCTTATGTAAAGACATAGGTTATGAGTAATGCTGCTGGCCATATGGATCAAATGTAGATGGTAAATGTTGTCAGCAGTCCAAATGGGATCATGTTTCATATGAACCCCACATAAACAGATGGTTAAATATGTTACATAAAATGATACAGTATAGAAACAACACATTAAATCATAGTCCTAATTCTGGCTTCGGATCCTGCCTCTCCATCCGTATCTTATCATGAAGAGGTTATGCCTTTTGATAGGAAAATGACTAAGTGTCTGTAGAAACTCTAACAGTCGTTATCTTCCTGTCCTGCAGTCAGGGCCGGTTCAGGAACAGATGAGGTCAAAGGGACCCAGTGCCAACGGCTGCAAGAGCATGTTATAGCTGCTGCCTACCAAGTAAGTACCCAGTCAATGAAGCTATCGCCATATCTGCAATGCAATATCTTGTCTGGAACTAACCTTCTTTATTTCTCTGGAACTAAACTTCTTTATTTCTCCGGAACTAACTTTCTTCACTTCTCCGGAACTAACCTTCTTCACTTCTCTGGAACTAACCTTCTTCACTTCTCTGGAACTAACCACCTTCACTTCTCTGGAACTAACCTTCTTCACTTCTCTGGACTTGTAGAACTAACCACCTTCACTTCTCTCTGTAGGCATGGAGGACCATTTCCATCACCCTCTATGCGCCCCCTCTCATCCCATCCCAAATCAAAAGCAGCCACTGCAGCGCAACCTGTTTCCAATGAAGCACTTGGCAAACCTGAGACCGTTCCCTAATATAGAGCAGAGAGGCTCTTCGTGACGTCTGCAGGATCCATTTAGCCAAACAGGACCATGCCCTTTCTGTGGTTACCACAATAATCACCCTGCTCAGAGGAGGATAGACAGACATGTTTTTTATGCTTTTTTAAAAGAAAAGTATTTGTCTTTGATGGACTTTGGACTTCCACTGTATTTCAGCCAACAACGTTTCTGTGTCCATGCCAGCAAGCGTGTGTGAGAGTGCCGGTGAGAGTGCTTAGCAAAATGTGTTGACTAACATGGCTGATTCCATTTCAGGAAGTGAAGATTATGTTCTCAACGGATCACCTGAATGTTGCAAACTATTGACCTACTGCCAAACAATTAGTATACAAAATATTTTGCGTATCTGTCTACTGAATGAGGATGCACCTTTATTTTTCTACAGTGCATAGTTAAAGATGTGTGTGTGTGCAAAATGCTATGTGATTTTATTGCTGTTTAGATGCCAGTACTGAGTAGTGTTATTCTGATTGTGCCATTTGCCATAGAACCCCATTTGGACTGCTATCCAGTTGCAAGCATACAGGTAACTGCCAAAATAAAGGAAACCCCAACATAAAGCATCTTAATAGGGCGTTGGGCCACCACGAGCCAGAACAGCATCAATGCACCTTGGCATAGATTCTACAAGTGTCTGGAACTCTATTGGAGGGATGCGACACCATTCTTCCACAAGAAATTCCATCATTTGGTGTTTTGTTGATAGTGGTGGAAAACGCTGTCTCAGGCTCCGCTCCAGATCTCCCATAAGTGTTCAATTGGGTTGAGATCTGGTGACTGAGACGGCCATGGCATGTGGTTTACATGGTTTTCATGCTCATCAAACCATTGTGTATTGTCATCCTGGAAGAGACCACTCCCATCAGGATATAAATGCTTCACCCTAGGTTGAAGGTGATCACTCAGAATGTCTGTGTACTTATTGGCGTTTACCTTGCCCTCTAAGGGGTTGAGTGGACCTAAACCATGCCAGGAAAATGCACCCCACACCATAACAGAGCCGCCAGAACCCTCATTTACTCAAGTGTTTCCTTTATTATAGCAGTTACCTGTAGCTGGTCACTGTGATACACAATTTACTGGCACCTACTCTGAAAAACCCAAACTATTAGTCAGCGGGGAGAGTCTGTTAGTAACAGGGGTTGTTGTTGAAATTAGAAACACCCTGACAGTTACGGGGCTTTCCAGTGATCTATCCTGGAATTACTCGGGAATGCCACTCATTAAATCAACTGCATCGAAGGAACATTCCATAAGGTTGTTTTTTCTCTTGTCTGGGGCAGGGGAGATGTCCACCCCCTTGATCAGAATGGAAAATTCCAACCATTTCACTGTGCATTCCCCTTGTAATTTCTATATGGCCTCCCACTTGAGCTTGTTGTAGGCGATGTGCACTCCAAGCTGGCTTGTGTCCCACATGACATACATACGATAGTGACATACATTCTGAAACCAGGCGGGGTTTAAAAAAAATCTGATTTAAATCATACAGTAGAATTGCAAGTTTGTTTCCTGTACACAACTGTATTTCTGACCTGCTTAGTATACGCAATCTATTGTGAATAACTCATCACTCTGTAGTTTGTTGCTAATATTGGATATTAAGTGTGTCCACAGGGGGGAAAACTGTCACTGTTTGAATTGTAATGTTTTTAATATTGTATCTTATGTGATTTTGCTACGCCATTATCTTATGCCAGAGCATATGGATAGTGCCGTACATGTACAGTATGTTGTCCCTTTCACTAATACCTTATCTATTTTATACACTGGGCCTAATGTTTACTTAATGCTGAAGATAGCTGAAGGGGTGACTTTGCATATTGCTTTGTGACTTTCCTATCTTTGTTAGAGCATGTAATACTGAGTAAATTCTCAGCCCAACAGAATGACTGCTGCCTTGAAGTTTCTTGTACAATGTACATTGGTAACGTCAGTAATTTGAGTCTGTCTGTTGGCATTTTAAGTTTCTTTCCTATCTTTATCATGATTGTTATTAGACCAAAGCTTAAGTTCAAAAGAAATTATTTGTGCAACCTCTCGGTTTTTTACTGAAAATACAGTTCACATTCTGAATATAATTCTGTGTGAGTAATCTCATCTGTTGCTGACGGTGAATCTGAATGTTATCACCAAATGTGTTACTCAATTTTCACTGCCTGGTACAGAAATAATATCATTAAAACCAACTGGTTTCAGTGGCCCCTATGGGCTCTGCTGTGAACATTTCTGGGAGATGATTGTATCATTTTCATTTAAGTTAAATCTATAGTTGCTACATCCATTTTGGGATGTATAAATACATGATATATACCCATTGATTCTTGAATATCTTATAAATGCCTCACAAGCTTAGTTCAACTATATTTTTTATATCATGGATGGTTAGCCCTTGCATCCATAGCTCTGTCTATGAATTTGAGAGTGGTTAAATTTTTCCAGGCCCATCCCTCAACTTTCTACCAAAACACAGGCATGGCGGCCGCTTTGTTATTGTTTCAATTAAGGATTCAAGCTTTAATCTCAAACTACTTCAACAAACTCATATCTCACTGACATCCATCTGGTATAGCACAAATATTGCAGTCTAAACGAATGCACTAAAATAAATGGAACGTATGCTATAGTCTGTGTAAATCTCGCTTTTAAAAAACATACATTATAACAAAGATGTTAACATAAATGATGCAACTAACAATGCAAATAGTTGGTATGGAAATCTTGTTCTAAGAGCAGCCCAGGGTTGAGTGAGTAGACAGGTGCAAGGGCCATGTTCCAGCAGCAAAGCCCACTGGAACAGAAGATTACAACATAAACGGGAGTAGACTCCATGAACTATCTAACAATGTGAAATACATTCCTAAGTAGAGGATGTGTGAAGGCTACAGTATGTTAGTGGAGGATGTGTGAAGGCTACAGTATGTCTAGTAGAGGATGTGTGAAGGCTACAGTATGTCTAGTAGAGGATGTGTGAAGGCTACAGTATATTAGTAGAGGATGTGTGAAGGCTACATTATGTTAGTAGAGGATGTGTGAAGGCTACAGTATGTCTAGTAGAGGATGTGTGAAGGCTACAGTATGTTAGTGGAGGATGTGTGAAGGCTACAGTATGTCTAGTAGAGGATGTGTGAAGGCTACAGTATGTCTAGTAGAGGATGTGTGAAGGCTACAGTATATTAGTAGAGGATGTGTGAAGGCTACATTATGTTAGTAGAGGATGTGTGAAGGCTACAGTATGTTAGTAGAGGATGTGTGAAGGCTACAGTATGTTAGTAGAGGATGTGTGAAGGCTACATTATGTTAGTAGAGGATGTGTGAAGGCTACAGTATGTTAGTGGAGGATGTGTGAAGGCTACAGTATGTCTAGTAGAGGATGTGTGAAGGCTACAGTATATTAGTAGAGGATGTGTGAAGGCTACATTATGTTAGTAGAGGATGTGTGAAGGCTACAGTATGTTAGTAGAGGATGTGTGAAGGCTACAGTATGTTAGTAGAGGATGTGTGAAGGCTACAGTATGTTAGTAGAGGATGTGTGAAGGCTACAGTATGTCTAGTAGAGGATGTGTGAAGTCTACAGTATGTTAGTAGAGGATGTGTGAAGGCTACAGTATGTCTAGTAGAGGATGTGTGAAGTCTACAGTATGTTAGTAGAGGATGTGTGAAGGCTACAGTATATTAGTAGAGGATGTGTGAAGGCTACATTATGTTAGTAGAGGATGTGTGAAGGCTACAGTATGTTAGTAGAGGATGTGTGAAGGCTACAGTATGTCTAGTAGAGGATGTGTGAAGTCTACAGTATGTTAGTAGAGGATGTGTGAAGGCTACAGTATGTTAGTGGAGGATGTGTGAAGGCTACAGTATGTCTAGTAGAGGATGTGTGAAGTCTACAGTATGTTAGTAGAGGATGTGTGAAGGCTACAGTATGTTAGTGGAGGATGTGTGAAGGCTACAGTATGTCTAGTAGAGGATGTGTGAAGGCTACAGTATGTTAGTAGAGGATGTGTGAAGGCTACATTATGTTAGTAGAGGATGTGTGAAGGCTACAGTATGTTAGTGGAGGATGTGTGAAGGCTACAGTATGTCTAGTAGAGGATGTGTGAAGGCTACATTATGTTAGTAGAGGATGTGTGAAGGCTACAGTATATTAGTAGAGGATGTGTGAAGACCACAGTATGTCTAGTAGAGGATGTGTGAAGGCTACAGTATGTCTAGTAGAGGATGTGTGAAGTCTACAGTATGTTAGTGGAGGATGTGTGAAGGCTACAGTATGTCTAGTAGAGGATGTGTGAAGGCTACATTATGTTAGTAGAGGATGTGTGAAGGCTACATTATGTTAGTAGAGGATGTGTGAAGGCTACAGTATGTTAGTGGAGGATATGTGAAGGCTACAGTATGTCTAGTAGAGGATGTGTGAAGGCTACATTATGTTAGTAGAGGATGTGTGAAGGCTACAGTATGTTAGTAGAGGATGTGTGAAGGCTACAGTATGTCTAGTATAGGATGTGTGAAGGCTACATTATGTTAGTAGAGGATGTGTGAAGGCTACATTGTGTTAGTAGAGGATGTGTGAAGGCTACAGTGTGTTAGTAGAGGATGTGTGAAGGCTACAGTATGTCTAGTAGAGGATGTGTGAAGGATACAGTATGTTAGTAGAGGATGTGTGAAGGCTACAGTATGTTAGTAGAGGATGTGTGAAGGCTACATTATGTTAGTAGATGATGTGTGAAGGCTACAGTATGTTAGATGTGTGAAGGCTACAGTATGTTAGTAGAGGATGTGTGAAGGCTACAGTATGTCTAGTAGAGGATGTGTGAAGTCTACAGTATGTTAGTAGAGGATGTGTGAAGGCTACAGTATGTCTAGTAGAGGATGTGTGAAGTCTACAGTATGTTAGTAGAGGATGTGTGAAGGCTACAGTATATTAGTAGAGGATGTGTGAAGGCTACATTATGTTAGTAGAGGATGTGTGAAGGCTACAGTATGTTAGTAGAGGATGTGTGAAGGCTACAGTATGTCTAGTAGAGGATGTGTGAAGTCTACAGTATGTTAGTAGAGGATGTGTGAAGGCTACAGTATATTAGTAGAGGATGTGTGAAGGCTACATTATGTTAGTAGAGGATGTGTGAAGGCTACAGTATGTTAGTAGAGGATGTGTGAAGGCTACAGTATGTCTAGTAGAGGATGTGTGAAGTCTACAGTATGTTAGTAGAGGATGTGTGAAGGCTACAGTATGTTAGTGGAGGATGTGTGAAGGCTACAGTATGTCTAGTAGAGGATGTGTGAAGTCTACAGTATGTTAGTAGAGGATGTGTGAAGGCTACAGTATGTTAGTGGAGGATGTGTGAAGGCTACAGTATGTCTAGTAGAGGATGTGTGAAGGCTACAGTATGTTAGTAGAGGATGTGTGAAGGCTACATTATGTTAGTAGAGGATGTGTGAAGGCTACAGTATGTTAGTGGAGGATGTGTGAAGGCTACAGTATGTCTAGTAGAGGATGTGTGAAGGCTACATTATGTTAGTAGAGGATGTGTGAAGGCTACAGTATATTAGTAGAGGATGTGTGAAGACCACAGTATGTCTAGTAGAGGATGTGTGAAGGCTACAGTATGTCTAGTAGAGGATGTGTGAAGTCTACAGTATGTTAGTGGAGGATGTGTGAAGGCTACAGTATGTCTAGTAGAGGATGTGTGAAGGCTACATTATGTTAGTAGAGGATGTGTGAAGGCTACATTATGTTAGTAGAGGATGTGTGAAGGCTACAGTATGTTAGTGGAGGATATGTGAAGGCTACAGTATGTCTAGTAGAGGATGTGTGAAGGCTACATTATGTTAGTAGAGGATGTGTGAAGGCTACAGTATGTTAGTAGAGGATGTGTGAAGGCTACAGTATGTCTAGTATAGGATGTGTGAAGGCTACATTATGTTAGTAGAGGATGTGTGAAGGCTACATTGTGTTAGTAGAGGATGTGTGAAGGCTACAGTGTGTTAGTAGAGGATGTGTGAAGGCTACAGTATGTCTAGTAGAGGATGTGTGAAGGATACAGTATGTTAGTAGAGGATGTGTGAAGGCTACAGTATGTTAGTAGAGGATGTGTGAAGGCTACATTATGTTAGTAGATGATGTGTGAAGGCTACAGTATGTTAGATGTGTGAAGGCTACAGTATGTTAGTAGAGGATGTGTGAAGGCTACAGTATGTCTAGTAGAGGATGTGTGAAGTCTACAGTATGTTAGTAGAGGATGTGTGAAGGCTACAGTATGTCTAGTAGAGGATGTGTGAAGTCTACAGTATGTTAGTAGAGGATGTGTGAAGGCTACAGTATATTAGTAGAGGATGTGTGAAGGCTACATTATGTTAGTAGAGGATGTGTGAAGGCTACAGTATGTTAGTAGAGGATGTGTGAAGGCTACAGTATGTCTAGTAGAGGATGTGTGAAGTCTACAGTATGTTAGTAGAGGATGTGTGAAGGCTACAGTATGTTAGTGGAGGATGTGTGAAGGCTACAGTATGTCTAGTAGAGGATGTGTGAAGTCTACAGTATGTTAGTAGAGGATGTGTGAAGGCTACAGTATGTTAGTGGAGGATGTGTGAAGGCTACAGTATGTCTAGTAGAGGATGTGTGAAGGCTACAGTATGTTAGTAGAGGATGTGTGAAGGCTACATTATGTTAGTAGAGGATGTGTGAAGGCTACAGTATGTTAGTGGAGGATGTGTGAAGGCTACAGTATGTCTAGTAGAGGATGTGTGAAGGCTACATTATGTTAGTAGAGGATGTGTGAAGGCTACAGTATATTAGTAGAGGATGTGTGAAGACCACAGTATGTCTAGTAGAGGATGTGTGAAGGCTACAGTATGTCTAGTAGAGGATGTGTGAAGTCTACAGTATGTTAGTGGAGGATGTGTGAAGGCTACAGTATGTCTAGTAGAGGATGTGTGAAGGCTACATTATGTTAGTAGAGGATGTGTGAAGGCTACATTATGTTAGTAGAGGATGTGTGAAGGCTACAGTATGTTAGTGGAGGATATGTGAAGGCTACAGTATGTCTAGTAGAGGATGTGTGAAGGCTACATTATGTTAGTAGAGGATGTGTGAAGGCTACAGTATGTTAGTAGAGGATGTGTGAAGGCTACAGTATGTCTAGTATAGGATGTGTGAAGGCTACATTATGTTAGTAGAGGATGTGTGAAGGCTACATTGTGTTAGTAGAGGATGTGTGAAGGCTACAGTGTGTTAGTAGAGGATGTGTGAAGGCTACAGTATGTCTAGTAGAGGATGTGTGAAGGAT
Organism: Coregonus lavaretus; assembly: GCF_964263955.1. Lineage (NCBI taxonomy): Eukaryota > Metazoa > Chordata > Actinopteri > Salmoniformes > Salmonidae > Coregonus > Coregonus lavaretus. The sequence continues at coordinate 47,565,117 of NC_139990.1, read as the reverse complement.
ACAGTATGTTAGTAGAGGATGTGTGAAGGCTACAGTATGTTAGTAGAGGATGTGTGAAGGCTACATTATGTTAGTAGATGATGTGTGAAGGCTACAGTATGTTAGATGTGTGAAGGCTACAGTATGTTAGTAGAGGATGTGTGAAGGCTACAGTATGTTAGTAGAGGATGTGTGAAGGCTACAGTATGTCTAGTAGAGGATGTGTGAAGGCTACAGTATGTTAGTAGAGGATGTGTGAAGGCTACAGTATGTCTAGTAGAGGATGTATGAAGGCTACAATATGTTAGTGGAGGATGTGTGAAGGCTACAGTATGTTAGTAGAGGATGTGTGAAGCCTACAATATGTCTAGTAGAGGATGTGTGAAGGCTACAGTATGTCTAGTAGAGGATGTGTGAAGGCTACATTATGTTAGTAGAGGATGTGTGAAGGCTACAGTATGTTAGTAGAGGATGTGTGAAGGCTACAGTTTATTAGTAGAGGATGTGTGAAGTCTACAGTATGTCTAGTAGAGGATTTGTGAAGACTACAGTATGTCTAGTAGAGGATGTGTGAAGGCTACAGTATGTCTAGTAGAGGATGTGTGAAGTCTACAGTATGTTAGTGGAGGATGTGTGAAGGCTACAGTATGTCTAGTAGAGGATATGTGAAGGCTACATTATGTTAGTAGAGGATGTGTGAAGGCTACATTATGTTAGTAGAGGATGTGTGAAGGCTACAGTATGTTAGTGGAGGATGTGTGAAGACTACAGTATGTCTAGTAGAGGATGTGTGAAGGCTACATTATGTTAGTAGAGGATGTGTGAAGGCTACAGTATGTCTAGTAGAGGATGTGTGAAGGCTACAGTATGTTAGTAGAGGATGTGTGAAGGCTACATTATGTTAGTAGAGGATGTGTGAAGGCTACAGTATGTTAGTAGATGATGTGTGAAGGCTACAGTATGTCTAGTAGAGGATGTGTGAAGGCTACAGTGTGTCTAGTAGAGGATGTGTGAAGGCTACAGTATGTCTAGTAGAGGATGTGTGAAGGCTACAGTATGTCTAGTAGAGGATGTGTGAAGGCTACATTATGTCTAGTAGTGGATGTGTGAAGGCTACAGTATGTTAGTAGAGGACGTGTGAAGGCTACAGTATGTGTAGTTAACTCAGTTCCTAGGTCTTATCTTAGAATAACCATCAGTCTTTATTTGACACCTGAAAACCTGAAGATGAATGATTCCATCTTCACTTATTTACTTAATTTCCTTCAACAACAACAAAAACACGATAGCCCAAAGACGAATCCCGTGATAACAACTTTATTTACATGAACAACTGATGACCAGACAGACCACCGGGACAAAGATGTGAATACAGAGGGGTACAAAAGAATCCCTGAAAAACAAGCAGCCAGACTCTAGTCATGTGTTAACAAATGACCCCATATCCATCTCTGGTGACCAGAGGCCATTCGGTTTCCTCTCCTCCACAATGCAACACAATTCTGCCAAAACAGGCTCACGTGGAGCACTATAAGGAGTATTAATTTCAGAACACCCAGCTGACATGAGCGATACCAACCACCATATAATCTGACTGAATACTAATCTGATTTAATACTGAATGCATCATCGTCTCATGTATTTAAGATCTGTTGTTGTGTCCATAAATGTTAACTACCAGCAGTTTTTAAATGAGTCTTTTGAAGATTTAAAAACATCCCCAATATGGTGTTGTTATAATTCAGTAGCAGTAACATTGAAAATGTTTTTTTGCAGTGGTAGCATAAAGGACTGTAACATAAAACTATAAAAACAATACATTCAATAGCTCCCTTTTTCAGAAACATTTTCTTCATTTTCAGAATAATATTTTTCATCATCCCTTATTAATGGATATGTCACTGTTCCTGTGTATGAGTTACAGTAAACGCAGGCAGCAGTATTCTTCTTCCATAGCTACCTCACTTCCTGTGGCTGTCAAAGCCCATTTCCTGAATGCCTGCAGCATTGCCATGGTGACACCCCTTCCTTTAAAATTGTGTAAAAGCCCTTACCCATGTGGTAAGCAGTGCTCTAAAACAAATCTCTTAGAAAGTGAGAAGATCATTCAGCTATAGAAAGTATGGTTAGAAAATTACAATTAGAAAAGTACAGGTTGTTCAAGAGTTCTCTTACATAAATATTTGCTCTGAGGGTAGGCTATAAAAAGGCTTAGGTTTACAACCAAGGTCAGAATAATACAGTAAAATATGTCAGAATTTATGTAATGATGTAAATTCAGATTTTTAAAATTAAATGCACTTTATATAAGTGTCTCCATCTTAACCTCTGGTATTTGTTGCGCATCAATCACATTCTAGTAAACATTAAAAGGTGACATCCCATCTACCTGACAGTCAAAAGTGTTGTACTTGGCACTAGAGTGCAGTAAGCCCTTACAAATAATGTAGCAGTAAATGTTGTGTTCAAACGGACTGTAGGTTGCCCCTTGATGACAGGTCTCACAAATCACTCTGGCATCAATACATATGACAGGGTTGCATTCAAGTACCACAAAATAGGGGTAGTTATGAAACTGTTGCAAAGCCATTGGCTTGGGGTAGTGAACTTCTTTAGTGACATTACATTCAACGATGAATAAATAAAAGGTGTGTCTGTACAAACTGAAAGTTTTTCATTTTCTGTACAACAAAAGTGCTGCACGTCCAAGCATACCTGCAGGGTGACATTTAGACTAGTTAACCTTTGAACTTCCATGGTTCCTGATCGTCCGCTGTCGTCCCCTCCTTCGCCTTTCCACTCAAAATGTCCGCTCTTTGGCTTCCCACGATATGTGCCTCACCTCATCCGTTCATCCTCGCATCATACCTAGAGAAAACAAAGCACTTTTAATATGGGAATAGTGTATCCTACAACATAAAAGTAAAATTGTAATAACTTCTAGGCTATATAGCTCTCGAGAACCCAGTCACTCACTCTCGGATGCTGTCGGGAATCTGCAGGCGTTCCATGGGGATGTACTCGGACAGCTCCTGCAGGCTGTGAATGAAGCGGATCTTCCGGCTGAACTTCTCACTGTGGAGGGCACAGAGGTCAGAGGTTAGAGTGAACATCAGCACGGTCAAGGAACAGGCATATGCTGTAGCTAGATCTTCACAACAGATGGAGTGGGACTCGTTGAATCAGTGGGACTCGTTGAATCAGTGTGACTCGTTGAATCAGTGGGACTCGTTGAATCAGTGGGACTCGTTGAATCATCTTCTGAGGACTGACGTGCTTAAAATGAAATATGACTTGAATGGTTCTGCTCACCTGATGAAAGGCTTGACGACAGTGATGAGTGCTTTGATGTACCAGGCAGGGTGGACTACAAAGAGTCCCTTCAGATCCTTCCTCAACCTGCGAGGAGAACCATCACCATGACTCCACAGACATTACATTTACATGACTCATTTAGTCCGCATTTTTCAGAGTGAGTTACAACACGTGTCAAATCCGTAGGCTGAAACAACCACATGATATGAGTAACACCGTTGCTGAGGCAGATTCTCTGGATGGGACACGGTGAACGTCTGTGATTTCGTAAACAAACCCCTAGGGATGGGCAGAAACCTGACGTCAAGGTCTGTTTCTCTGAGTCACATGAACAAAATCATTCACTTAGACTCCTCAGTAAACACCAACCTTATTTGAGTTCAATACAAGAAGAATGTTCATCCTATCTGTAGTTCTCCTCTTAATGCCTTGGGAAGAGTGCCATGATATACAGCTTTGAGACCTGACTCTTATGATATGATTCAAAAGCTCACGGTCGCATAGCAACAGCATTTTCCTTCCTCCAAATTGAGCATGTGAGGTAACGTCTGAGGGCTGGTTTTCTCAAAGACACCAGTGTCTGGAAATAGGTCTGGTTTCGTCCAAGTTCTTAAAGAAGACATGCTACAGATGGAGGATCTAAATTGGATCACCCTGTTGCAGTATAACATTCCAGCAATGCAGGACATTTTTAACGTAGTGTATTTGAGGTATAAAAAGGCTTTTAAAGTTTGGAATTTCCACTTTAAAATACCGACTTGATTTTCCCTTACGAAAAATGTATCAACCCCTACACAAATGTCCATTAATTCTAATCCACATAATAATTCACATTTCCTGTTGCTTCAAGATAATTTTCCAATGTAGCAAACTGGCTCAAATTAAGATCCTACATCTGTACCTTTGGCACTATAATTCCCTAAAGCAGGGTTTCCCAAACTCGGTCCTGGAACCCCCCCCCCCCGGGTGCAACTTTTGTTTTTTGACCTAGCACTACACAGCTGATTCAAATAATCAAAGCTTGATGATGAGTTGGTTATTTGAATCAGCTGTGTAGTGCTAGGGCAAAAAACAAAACGTGCACCCAAGTTTGGGAAACCCCGCCCTAACATATACCAAGAGCAAGATGATGGTCAACCTGAAGTTTTTCATGAATATTGTCTTCCATTGGGAGGCCACTGTGGTGCTTTATGTATGGGAATGTTATGTTGTGGAGTGTGGCCACTGGCCAGGCATGCAGAGACTGAACACTGAGCTGCCTTTATATGGACTATGGAAACATCTCAGTGATAAGGAGGACTACATCACAGTAGAACCAACAGAACAGATACAGTATGTGACAACTGGCAGAAACACCGACACTCTCTGATATACTTTTGTAAACGCACACACGTATTTGTATTATTGATATTGATTATTGTACTGCAATGTTGAGGGAGCCAGCAAACAAGCATTTCACTGCACCTTTTATACCTGCTGGAAACTGTACGTGAAGAATACTATTTGATTTTGATTTGGCACATGCACAACCTGCAGGGGTCAGAGGTTATCTGAGGAATGTCCAGAGGGGGCACTTCCCTGTGGTAGAGCTCCTCACAGCCCTGAATCATTACACTACCCTGTTGGAGAGATCCTCATAGCCCTGAATCATTACACTACCCTGTTGGAGAGATCCTCACAGCCCTGAATCATTACACTATCCTGTTGGAGAGATCCTCATAGCCCTGAATCATTACACTACCCTGTTGGAGAGATCCTCACAGCCTTGAGTCACTACAGCATTCCTGTGATATTTCATACGAGGGGCGGAGAAGCAGAGCTAGGACAGGAATAAGAGCCCTCCCATTACGTCCTCCCATTCTGTCCAATACCTGGAACACAGCAGTGCTATACAGAGAACCATAGGGACACTTGGCCCCTCCTCTGGACTCTTTCAGTACAACAAGAGAGGGAACCTTGTGAGAGAAAGAGCAAGAGGAACGTACTGTACCTTCTGTCAATGGAGGTGTAACACTGTCGCAGCCATTTGATGGCGGGCATCTTATTCCTGGGTGCCATGCTGCACAGGTACACCATGACATAGCCTTCTGACACCATCAGGTCCAGCGTCCCCACTATGTACCTGCACCGTACACACACACAAACCCAAATAATAAACAATAAAGTACTTTGATTGTCATCTTGAATTGAGTCCTCAACACCATTTGGTGTTTGTCCGTCTACACTGACCTGAAGAGATTGTCCATGACGTACTCATAGTTCTCCACCGTGTTCTCTGGTAGGTAACAGGAGGAGAACATGATGATGGCATTCATAGCCTGCCCGTAGTAACCTAGGAAACCCATAGGCATACCTAATGAGATACAGCATATAGAATTACATAGTGAAGAATGACAAGTTCCAACTGTGGAAGTATAGACAGAGTACATGTTGAATGTCCTCTACTAGTATAGTGTTAAGTACTGCTTAAGCAGTAGCTAATGGGGATCCTAATAAAATAAGGCAAATGGATTTCTGTTTGAACTCTCTGTTGTTGTTTGACATCATGATGAGGTAACTTGATTGGGCCCAGTAAAGCTATTCATAAAAGAGATACAATCTCATAGTCAAAGGAAGCCATCCTCCTCAACCTAACATACAATTATTTTAGGGGTATATACAGTAATATATAGATGGATTCACACTGAGTATACCAAACATTAGGAACACCTTCCTAATATTGAGTTGCACCCCCACCCCATTTTACCCTCAGAACAGCCTCAATTTGTCGGGGCATGGACTCTACAAGGTGTCGAACGCGTTCCAGAGGGATGCTGGCCCATGTTGACTCCAATGCTTCCTACAGTTGTGTCAAGTTGGCTGGATGTCCTTTGTGTGGTGGACCATTTTTGATACACACAGGAAACTGTTGAGCATGAAAAACCCAACAGCATTGCAATTGTTGACACAAACCGGTGCGCCTGGCACCTACTACCATACCCTGTTCAAAGGCACTTAAATATTTTGTCTTGCCCATTCACACTCTGAATGGCACAAATACACAATCTATGTCTCAATTGTTCCAAGACTTCTTAAACCTGTCTCCTCCCCTTCATCTTCACTGATTGAAGGTGATTTAACAAGTGACATCAATAAGGGATCATAGCTTTTACCTGGATTCACCTGGTCAGTCTATGTCATGGAAAGAACAGTTCTTAATGTTTTGTATATCAGATAGAATTACATAGTGCAACTGAAAATCATTCCCTTTCACTGAGGCCTGTCATTTTCAGCAAATGCATATAGTGGGAGCTACACAACAGATGCTGTGCCATATGGACTCAGCTGGATTTAGTTATGGAAGCGTTGATTTTACAGGCTGATCAAAGTAGCTACTTGACAGTCAGCTTCAGCTGTCTCACCTCCGTGGGACAGCACCTGGAGGTATGGCTCCAGGACACTCATGTTGACGTGGTACTCCTGTCCTGCCACGCAGAACCTTCTCCAGCGGCGCCCCCTGTTGTCCACCTGGTCTAGCTCCATGGAGCCCATCTCTGCCTGCTCCATCACCGTGGTGCCTGAGACACCATCCTCCCCCCGGCCCAGCCGCGGCAGGTCATCTGGGGGGGTCATCAGAGGTCAGATGAAGGTCAAGAATAGCGGGATTAGATTGTGCAAGCATCATACCATTCCATTTCAGAACGGAATTCAGAATTATAAAATGGAATGGAAGAATACTATGTTCCAAATTGGAATTTCTCTCTCTTGCTCTCTTGCTCTCTCGCTCTCTCACACTCACTCTTTTTCTCTCTCTTTCTCTCTCTCTGTTTTCTGACCTCCCACTCCAGTTCATGCTACCCCCACACCGCTTCTGTCTCTCTCCCCACCCCCATACCACCCCCTCTCGCTTTCACCCTCCCACTCCAGTTCGTGCATGCAGTCTCTCTCCCACACCCCTCTCCCCACTGTCCCCATCCCCTCTTCTCTCACCCTCCCACTCCAGTTCGTGTCCCCTCTCTCACCCTCCCACTCCAGTTCGTGCATGCTGTCAGGGAAGTTGCAGGACTCGCTGTCTGAGGGCGTCTCCAGGGCCTCCAGGTTGATGTCCAGGTCCGTGTCGTCTTCGTCGGGTGAGAGAGCGGCGGCGGAGTACCCGGTGTCCCCCGACTTCACACTGCGGTCTGCTGAGTCGGTGCGGGACAGGGTCAGGCTGAGGGTGGGCGCCACCAGACGCTTCTTCCTTATGGGGTTTCCTGAAAGGGCCAGGCTGGTGGGTGGAGCTGGGGGAGTGGCACACACAGGTATTGTGGGATATGGTACAGTACTTTAGGAATAAGGCCTTTGCAGACATATGGGTATTAGGGATTTACCTGGTCTCTCTGCATTTTCTCCTGGGGTCTCAGGACTATGGGCATCTTCAGGAAGCGGTCTAGGGGGAAAATACAAAATACCTGAAAAAGCATAGAACTGCTTTCTTACCTGGTCATAACCAAAAATCATTCTTTGCAGGGACCTAAAATATTGTTTAAGATTTTCATGGTGAACAGGCTGGGGTTTACAGGTCATGTGGTCAGGGGGGTAAGGTTAAAGGTCAGGGTTAGGTTTGTCTCTGACCTGGGGAACTCCTCATCCTGCCATTCCTCCCTCAGCTCCATGTCCTGGATGTAGGGAGCAGCCTTCGCCCCCTCTGGACTCCTAAACAACAGACAGCATATCACAGTACATTCAATAGTCTTCAAATGCTTTGCTGTACATGCTGTAATAATCAAAAGGTTCAACAACAGTCTATAGTCCTAAAGAGCTCAAATAAGACAAAGTCTGACACTGATGAAGGCCACTGCCCAAACGCGTGTACCATGTTTTTAACGTGATGATGCCAAATTAATAAAGTCTTATTTGTAAAGTGTCTGTCAAACATTACGCACGAATCGCAAGGTCGAATCATTGAAATATGTTCATTGGTCACCAGGGGAGAACGACTGCCCCCTCTCATTGAAGCCACAGAAGTTCAAGGAGGATTGTGGTACTGCAGGCATTGTTAGCAGAAAACAGGATTATAGGAATGGGCATTTGACATTTTTTGACTGTTCTAGTACTCGCACAATTTATTTTCAAGTACTTCAATGGAGAAATATATTATTTTTTTTTAGAGCACAAGGCTCTCAGTGGAAAAAAAGATGTGTGCATTTATCTATATGCCAACAGTGCGCAACAATACCTAATTTATCAAAACCATTAGTGCTATTTAAGATTCATTTATTGAAACCGTAATATCAACTGGTTATATAATATTGTGGAACACAATCTTCAAATAGGCAGTAACCTCAGCAGTGCATAGAATGGCATAGCCTTGTTTAGTTAATTTAGCAGACAAGACACTCTTACTTCCCAAGCCCTTATCATGGTCAAGACACACCTATTTTATAGTTTTTTTTTAAAACATGATGTAATATAATAAATAGAATAGAATATTTTTCCAAATGAAAAAAGCTGCCAATGCGAAGTGATGCGCATCTCGCGTCAAGGGCAGTTATTCTCAAAGAGTGATCATTTGAAACGGGGCTCAATTTGGCAAGTTGAACGACTATTTTTTTCAGGGTTACAAACTAAAATCAGTCTTCTTTTCGATATACAGATGTTCATTTTAGTTTATTCTGACTGTTCTTTGTAATTTTCCAAATGGATTAACAATTCCACATTGAACACTAAATGGTGATGATATTTTTGGTGAGTAGGCCTATGTTTAATGATTCTGATGAAAATACGCTCTTTGTCTTTATCAAACTAATGTTTTTGTATATTTTCAGTGTGGAACCTGTCTATGTTTAGGGGGGTTATGGCCTAGGCTAACCAATTCTAAATGGCACTAGCAGTTCACAAAGTAGCCTAAGCCGAAAATAGACGGAAGGCAATCATTCAAAAACTGCAGCTCATTGTTGGAACACATATTTTCGTACCTCAATCAACCAGTCCATTTTGAATTTGTGATAAAACTGTCGTCATTTGGCAAGGAATGTAGATTGTGTTAGATACGTTTTTATATACATTTCTGTAGGTTTAACTGGAGCTTGTGTGGGCACTCAGCACGTGTGTGTGGAGGGAATGTTCGGAATGCAATTGAGTAAATGAAACACAGAGGGGAAAGGGAATTTAGGGAGAAGAACTGTGTGATGCTTGGCTTGGTTTCTTTTTTGTCAAAGCAAATTTTTCACTTGCCATTTCAGGCTGGCACAAAGCACATTCCATAATTTTTTTTACATCTCTGGTTAAGATCGAGTTTTGACATCCATTCGAGTACTTGAGTACTCGATTACTCATGCCCAAGCCCTACCCTATTATAGTCAATAGAAAAATTGCAATCTTCGTGGTCAATCTTTGTGTAAAAAATTATAATAATTGCTTCTAATAGGCTACACCAGATGTATGTCCTTAAACAGATTATTTTAAAATCACACACAGAAGAAGTTATCAGGATGATGTAGTTGTTAATGGCAGCATGCAGTACCCCGGTCGGCCTTCAACTTGAGTGACTCAATGAGAGGTGGCAGCACAGACATCAATGAGCTATCAAGTCTTCACATAGGAATGAATGGTGTCACGTAATTGATGGCTTTGTCCATTCATATATACTGAAACTAAAGCCAATAGACAGACCCAGGGGATTTCTGCTGCGTGTGCAAACATGACCAAAATCTATTTGACACTAGACCCCATGCTCATACAGCTACATTGGTCCTCTAAGAGAAACAAGGGAGACATGCCAAGTTGACACAAAGACAAATCCCTATACTGTTCAGCTTCAAAGAGCAGCTTCTTCAGCTGTTGGGACAGTGCACCTGTTGCATTGCTCTATGTCAGAGCCGCTTCCGCATACACTCCTGCAAGCTAGCACCCCCCCCCCCCACACACACACACACACACACACGCACACACTGAGAAGGGTCCTCCAGTTCTCCCTCACCTCACTCCAGTGCTCAGAGAGTACACGGACAGACTCACACAACCAACCCAGTCTGACACAATCACGTCCAAGTGCAGCAGAGAGAGAGAGAGAAAAACTCACAATGCAGAAGCTTGCAACTTGTCTTACTCCAAATGTGTCCTCTGGCTGTCATTGGTCTAGAGACTGCCTCTGCCAGTGGACACACTTGACAAGGTTTCAGGACCACTACAAGAGTCAAACAGCACCCTCTGTGACTGTGCTTCCAGTACTCCATGGAAGAGTGGTTCACAAAGTGGCCAAACCCTTAGACCCACCAGCTGCCTGCATAGTGCATGTCCCCTATGCACATAAGTATGTCTGCTGACCACTTCCCTATATTACTTTTACGTTTCATTAGTGCTCACCTGTCATATGAATTATACTTTACAGACAGTAAAGGAACTTGGGCTTTAAAGTAATGATGTTCATATAGAATCACACTGTAAAGACATACAGATAAAGAATAGAGACTCATTTGCAAACTGTCATAAAGGGGGATAGTCTTTGTTTAGAAGACCACCAGCTGTCACTTTAAAATTAAAACAGAGTGATAAGCAAATGCTACATGCACCTCATAAGTTGACAAAGATAAAATATTATAATATTTCCAATTGTAGGCCCAACATAGAAAGAAATTAAGAATCGTGAAACTACAGTAAGTTTATCCATATATCTTAAGCACTTTTAGTGTCATTACACAGTATTAACATGTAGTAAACTAACTTTGTGCACCTGTATTCAAGCCGTTAACTGGATTATACAGTGCTTTCACATCAGCTTTCCGTCTCCAACAACCTAGTTCTACTGTAGTTACACAATGCCTTTGTAAATAAAGATAAAGACACAGAGATACACAAAGCAACGGAGCATAGCCTACCTTTCGCACTTTCCTTTGTATAAACGCGCACTCATCCAGACATCATTATTAAAAGATGAGCTAAAAAAAACGTTCAATGATCAAGACGATAAGTAATTTAAAAGTCGTCAATTGTAAACACTCCGACGTTCGCACAAGTGCGGTGTTCTGACGACCTACCCACACAGCAAACAATATATTAGCTTAGCCAATCAGAGGGCTTTGTACGTGCTCGGCTGGTGACACGGTCACCACACCTGAGTGAGTGAGGACTTCCTGATCTATAACTCAATGCAACTTGTAAACATATCAAAATGAGCAGATCCATATGAGATAAATATTACACGTAAATGGATTATCTCAATACAGCAAAGTGTCTCAAACTCTTACCACACTGAAAGGAAACACATTTGGGCAGCAATAACAGTTCCTGTTACTCAACTATCATAAAAAATGGTATTGCCTTCTCCTGATTTTTTTTTTTTAAGAGAATGACACATCAATAGATCTCTCAAGAGCCTGTATGTCTATGGCTTGATGAGTCAACCCAGCTGAACTCATGACAGTAAGGTTTAGCTGCGTTGGATGGTGAGATGTGCTCTGAGTATAAACTCATTATCTATTTAATCCTTTAAAATTTGGGCGTCTCATTATGACGTGCTCATTGTGGCACTGAATACCCTGAAAATCTTGTTTGGGTTCTAATCTTCAAGGAGTATGTTGGCTACTGTCCTATATATTGAGCATGTGTGATGCATTTATAATCTATTGTAATACTTTCAAAGAAAATGTACTTTAATGCATAATGATTCAAATGTATGATAAGAGGGGCTCGAATTAGACCACAGAGTTGAGTGATACATTTAATCACTTTGAAAATCCCAGACTTGGTTACACCCTGCATCCAATTCGACATCATGTTGTAATACTCAAAACCTTGGCCTATACCACAAGCATTACCATGTCAAGATCACATGCGGGCTATCTGAAAACGCAACAATAACATAACATTGACTTAACATATTACTTAGCATTTAAGCTTCTTTACCTTCTTTATGAGTTTGTCATCATAGACATTGACTGATGTGATTGGAGCATAGGGGGTTTAAAGGGTGTGTGTCTGTGTTGTAACCAACCAGTGAACAGATCTCAACCCATTTGAACACGAGGGAGACTGTGAGCGGCGCCTGAGACAGCGTTTTCCACCACCATCTCACCAAATGATGGAATTTCTCGTGGAAGAATGGTGTCGCATCACTCCAATAGCGTTCCAGACACTTGTACAACTATGCCAAGGCGCGTTGAAGCTGTTCTGGCTGCTCGTGGTGGCCCAACGCACTATTAAGACACTTTTGGTGTTTCCTTTATTTTTGGCAGTTACCTGTAGATGCGTGTAACAAAGCTGAAAAGGGTGGGAAGGGAAGACACAACCTCTGTGTTTTTGCATTGTTCTTGTTGAAGCATGCCTAGGGTGTATACTCTATCTTCCATTGTCCTCTATGTTAAGGAAACCTGATCTTGTAATGGCCACGGCCTGTTGAGGCAGTTGTTGTTGCCTCTGCCTATTGTCACGATCGTCTGAAGGAGCGGACCAATGCGCAGCGTTGCGAGTGAACATGACTTTTATTAAATAAAGTACTCACACGAGAAAACAAAACAACAGACGATACGTGAAGTCCTCTGTGACACCGACAGAACTAAGAACACTGGAACAGGAACAATAACCCACAATGCCCACAGGAAAACATGCAGTATAAATATGGCTCCCAATCAGAGATAACGAGCCGACAGCTGACACTCGTTACCTCCGATTGGGAGTCATTGACTACAACACACCACCTAGAAATATAACCCATAGACCTGCAAACATAGAAACACACCCAACAGAACTACCAACATAGAAAAACACCCAAATCCCCAACAAAACAACATACACTCTAGCTCACATACAAAAGTCCTAGAGCCAGAGTGTCACAGTACCCCCCCCTAAAGGTGCGAACTCCGGGCGCACCAGCCCACAGTCTAGGGGAGGGTCTGGGTGGGCGTCTGTCCACGGTGGCGGTTCTGCCCCTGGTCGTGGTCCCCACCCCACCTTAGTCACCAGCTTCCCTAGCCTCCTCCACATTACCCCCCCCCAACTAAACCCCACTGGGTTAAGGGGCGGCCCCGGACTAAGGGGCAGCACCGGACTAATGGGCAGTACCGGACTAAGGAGCAGTACCGGACTAAGGGGCAGTACCAGGCTAAGGGGCAGCACCGGACTAAGGGGCAGCACCAGGATAAGGGACAGCACCAGGATAAGGGACAGCACCAGGCTACGGGGCAGTACCGGACTAAGGGGCAGTACCGGACTAAGGGGCAGTACCAGGCTAAATGGCGGATCCTGGCTGGCTGGCTCTGGCGGATCCTGGCTGGACGGCTCTGGCGGATCCTGGCTGGACGGCTCTGGCGGACCCTGGCTGGACGGCTCATGGCTGGCTGACGGATCTGGCTGCTCATGGCTGGCTGACGGATCTGGCTGCTCATGGCTGGCTGACGGATCTGGCCACTCATGGCTGGCGGAAGGCTCTGGCTGATCCCGTCTGGCGGAAGACTCTGGCTGCTCCTGTCTGGCGGAAGGCTCTGGCTGATCCGGTCTGACGGAAGGCTCTGGCTGCTCCTGTCTGGCGGAAGGCACTGGCTGATCCTGTCTGGCGGAAGGCTCTGGCTGATCCTGTCTGGCGGAAGGCTCTGGCTGATCCTGTCTGGCGGAAGGCTCTGGCTGATCCTGTCTGGCGGAAGGCTCTGGCTGATCCTGTCTGGCGGAAGGCTCTGGCTGATCCTGTCTGGCGGAGAGCTCTAGCGGCTCCGGTCTGGCGGACGGCTCTGAAGGCTCATGGCAGACGGGCGGCTTTGCAGGCTCAGTACAGACGGGCAGTTCAGACGGCGTTGGGCAGACGGGCAGTTCAGACGGCGTTGGGCAGACGGGCAGTTCAGACGGCGTTGGGCAGACGGGCAGTTCAGGCGCCGTTGGGCAGACGGGCAGTTCAGACGGCGTTGGGCAGACGGGCAGTTCAGACGGCGTTGGGCAGACGGGCAGTTCAGGCGCCGTTGGGCAGACGGGCAGTTCAGACGGCGTTGGGCAGACGGGCAGTTCAGACGGCGTTGGGCAGACGGACAGTTCAGGCCCCGTTGGGCAGACGGCAGACTCTGGCCGTCTGAGGCGCACCGTAGGCCTGGTGCGTGGTGCCGGAACTGGAGGTACCGGGCTGAGGACCCGCATCTCAGGGCTAGTGCGGGGAGAAGCAACAGGGCATGCTTGACCCTGGGGACGCACCGTAGGCCTGATGCGTGGTGCCGGAACTGGAGGTACCGGGCTGAGGACACGCATCTCAGGGCTAGTGCGGGAAGCAGCAACAGGGCATGCTTGGCCCTGGGGACGCACCGTAGGCCTGATGCGTGGTGCCGGAACTGGAGGTACCGGGCTGAGGACACGCATCTCAGGGCTAGTGCGGGGAGTCGGAACAGGGCATGCTGGACCCTGGGGACTCCCATAACGCCTAGTGCGGGGAGCCGGAACAGGGCATGCTGGACCCTGGGGACTCACCTCACGCCTAGTGCGGAGAGCAGGAACAGGCCGGGCTGGGCTGGCGACGCGCACCGTATCCCTGGTGCGAGTGGCCGGAACAGGCCGGGCCGGGCTGGCGAAGCGCACCGTCTCCCTGGTGCGTGGAGTAGGAACAGGCCGGGCTGGGCTGGCGACGCGCACCGTATCCCTGGTGCGAGTGGCCGGAACAGGCCGGGCCGGGCTGGCGAAGCGCACCGTATCCCTGGTGCGAGTGACCGGAACAGGCCGGGTCGGGCTGGCGTAGCACACCGTGGACCTGGTGCTTGGAGTAGGAACAGGCCGGTCCGTACCGGGAACACACACCACTGGCCTCAACCGAGGATCAGGAACGGGCCGGACCGGACTGGCAACACACATCAGTCCTTCACGCCGTGCCACACACACTTCCCTCCTTCTACTCGCCAATGGCTCCCGTACTCCGTTAGCCTTCTCTCCTTTTCTCCCTGTGGCAGCCTCCTGCTGCCCAGTCGCCCAAACCATGTGCCCCCCCCCAAAAATTTCTTGGGGTTGCCTCTCGTCCACAGGCCTCCAGCCTCGCCTTCTTGCTGCCTCCTCATACCACCTCCTCTCGGCTTTGGCTGCCTCCAGCTCTTCACGAGGGCGGTGATATTCCTCCGGTTGTGCCCAAGGACCCTTTCCAGCCCGAATCTCCTCCCATGTCCAAAAATCCTTAGGAGGCGTCCATAACTCCTGTGTAGGTAGGTCCTGTTGCCGCTTGTTACGCTGCTTGGTCCTTTTATGGTGGGTTATTCTGTCACGATCGTCTGAAGGAGCGGACCAATGCGCAGCGTTGCGAGTGAACATGACTTTTATTAAATAAAGTACTCACACGAGAAAACAAAACAACAGACGATACGTGAAGTCCTCTGTGACACCGACAGAACTAAGAACACTGGAACAGGAACAATAACCCACAATGCCCACAGGAAAACATGCAGTATAAATATGGCTCCCAATCAGAGATAACGAGCCGACAGCTGACACTCGTTACCTCCGATTGGGAGTCATTGACTACAACACACCACCTAGAAATATAACCCATAGACCTGCAAACATAGAAACACACCCAACAGAACTACCAACATAGAAAAACACCCAAATCCCCAACAAAACAACATACACTCTAGCTCACATACAAAAGTCCTAGAGCCAGAGTGTCACACCTATAGTAAGACAAGAGTAGATAGTAGGGATTAAACTAACGCCAAGAAAGCTATTATTCAAACTCCCATTCACCAGCTCTGCCAGCATTATAGTGTCAAAATATGTTCCTTGATCAGCAAATATAGAGTTTCGCTGAGCAACTATCTTTATTTACTCCCGTTACAGCCGGTATGTAGCCTACTTCCAAAAAAGGTATATAATTTTTTTTACAAGCAACAGAAGAAAATGCCTCTTCACCTCCGGCGGATAGACTGATGACAATATTCAGAAGGGATTCGGAAGGTGACATGTTGGAGGCGACTAATGATGACATCAGAGATACAGTGCCTGTCTTTCAGTACTGCGCAGTACAAGTGTAAGACAGAGACTAAGATCAATATGTTTCATTCAAATTACCGGTATATTAATTATAGGCCTAAACCAAGGACTATCTAGTGGCATTATTACATCACCCCAGACACTGCTCGTGAATCTTGTCAACAGCTCACAAAATCCAGTGGTAGAGGTTTCCCTTTAGTCCATGTAAACCTTAGCTATAAGACAAACATTGGCAATTACTAAGCCCATGCATGAATCAAGCTTTGTCAGCTTTGCAACGCCAGCGATTCAGCACTGAGGAAGTCCCACTACTGGCCTGGTTAGTTAGAGTGGCTTGTGATTTCACATTTCTCCTTTTGGTAACCCCTGTCCATTGTCCAGAGAACAGGTCATATGACATGGAGTTTAGAGGGGGGTAAAGGAGATAGATACAACACTCACACTTCAATACTCCATCTTTCCCTCTAGCAATTGAAATTCAATACTAAATCTTTCCACTTCCACTTCCTTTTTGTTTAAGGAAACCCACACCGCTATGAGCGCCACATCACATTTGATACAAACACTGGTTGTGAAACCATGGGTTTCCACAGAATAAACTAGCATAGTGGTAGAGAAATACAGTTAAATTACTTTGTTTAATCACTTACCCATTTAGCATATACTGGTCCCCCTGGTCTGTATAGGTCCCCATATCGTCCACTCTGTGAGTGAGATCAGATGACTATCAGCACTGAATGGGCACCTCCAGGAACTAGTGTTTCTTGCAAAACAAGACAGCTGCCTCATCTGCCTCTCATGAGGAAGTCTGTTAATGTGGGTGGGTGTGTTTGTGTGCGTGTGTCTAGATATGTCAGTGAATTCACCCTCTTCATGTCCCTACAGGTTT
The DNA here is from genome assembly GCF_964263955.1 of Coregonus lavaretus. Lineage (NCBI taxonomy): Eukaryota > Metazoa > Chordata > Actinopteri > Salmoniformes > Salmonidae > Coregonus > Coregonus lavaretus. Next base: position 47,548,028 of record NC_139990.1, on the reverse strand, counting down.
TTCTGCATTTCACCAGGACCTGTTGTGGTTGCTTCCCTATTGCCTAAGGCTAAGCTCACCTGGGCAGCTATGGGACTTAGTCAGCAGATTGAAACATGTTTAGCTAGAGCCTCGCAGATAGAAATGCACTGCATAGAATAAACAGATACATTTATACTCTGCATAATGGAGGCTTGTCCATTCTATACATTACATTTATATCTGCAGTGTTCTCAACATTGCATCCCATTGAATGTGCCTCACTTCTCCCACAAACAGGGAGGAGTTAAGGATAAGAGGCGGTGTTCACCCTAGCAATCTTATTAGGATAAAGACCTCCTCCATTCCTGCCATTATTGAAAGAGATCGTGATACCTCACATCTCAAAATAGGGTTACTTAATGTTAGATCCCTCACTTCAAAGGCAGTCATAGTCAATGAACTAATCACTGATCATAATCTTGATGTGATTGGCCTGACTGAAACATGGCTTAAGCCTGATGAATTTGCTGTGTTAAATGAGGCCTCACCTCCTGGTTACACTAGTGACCATATTCCCCGTGCATCCCGCAAAGGCGGAGGTGTTGCTAACATTTACGATAGCAAATTTCAATTTACAAAAAAAAAAATGGCGTTTTCATCTTTTGAGCTTCTAGTCATGAAATCTATGCAGCCTACTCAATCACTTTTTATAGCTACTGTTTACAGGCCTCCTGGGCCATATACAGCGTTCCTCTCTGAGTTTCCTGAATTCCTATCAGACCTTGTAGTCATAGCAGATCATATTCTAATTTTTGGTGATTTTAATATTCACATGGAGAAGTCCACAGACCCACTCCAAAAGTCTTTCGGAGCCATTATCGACTCAGTGGGTTTTGTCCAACATGTCTCTGGACCTACTCACTGCCACAGTCATACTCTGGACCTAGTTTTGTCCCATGGAATAAATGTTGTAGATCTTAATGTTTTTCCACAAAATCCTGGACTATCGGACCACCATTTTATTACGTTTGCAATCGCAACAAATAATCTGCTCAGACCCCAACCAAGGAGCATCAAAAGTCGTGCTATAAATTCTCAGACAACACAAAAATTCATTGATGCCCTTCCAGACTCCTTCTGCCTACCCAAGGACGTCAGAGGACAAAAATCAGTTAACCACTTAACTGAGGAACTCAATTTAACCTTGCGCAATACCCTAGATGCAGTTGCACCCCTAAAAACAAAAAACATTTGTCATAAGAAACTAGCTCCCTGGTATACAGAAAATACCCGAGCTTTGAAGCAAGCTTCCAGGAAATTGGAACGGAAATGGCGCCACACCAAACTGGAAGTCTTCCGACTAGCTTGGAAAGACAGTACCGTGCAGTACCGAAGAGCCCTCACTGCTGCTCGATCATCCTACTTTTCCAACTTAATCGAGGAAAATAAGAACAATCCAAAATTTCTTTTTGATACTGTTGCAAAGCTAACTAAAAAGCAGCATTCCCCAAGAGAGGATGGCTTTCACTTCAGCAGTGATAAATTCATGAACTTCTTTGAGGAAAAGATCATGACCATTAGAAAGCAAATTACGGACTCCTCTTTGAATCTGCGTATTCCTCCAGGGCTTAGCTGTCCTGGATCTGCACAGCTCTGCGAGGGCCTGGGATCGGGAGAGACACTTAAGTGTTTTAGTACTATATCTCTTGACACAATGATGAAAATAATCATGGCCTCTAAACCTTCAAGCTGCATACTGGATCCTATTCCTACTAAACTGCTGAAGGAGCTGCTTCCTGTGCTTGGCCCTCCTATGTTGAACATAATAAACAGCTCTCTATCCACCGGATGTGTACCAAACTCACTAAAAGTGGCAGTGATAAAGCCTCTCTTGAAAAAGCCAAACCTTGACCCGGAAAATATAAAAAACTATCGGCCTATATCGAATCTTCCATTCCTCTCAAAAATTTTAGAAAAAGCTGTTGCGCAGCAACTCACTGCCTTTCTGAAGACAAACAATGTATACGAAATGCTTCAGTCTGGTTTTAGACCCCATCATAGCACTGAGACTGCACTTGTGAAGGTGGTAAATGACCTTTTAATGGCGTCAGACCGAGGCTCTGCATCTGTCCTCGTGCTACTAGACCTTAGTGCTGCCTTTGACACCATCGATCACCACATTCTTTTGGAGAGACTGGAAACCCAAATTGGTCTACACGGACAAGTTCTGGCCTGGTTTAGATCCTACCTGTCGGAAAGATATCAGTTTGTCTCTGTGAATGGTCTGTCCTCCGACAAATCAACTGTACATTTCGGTGTTCCTCAAGGTTCCGTTTTAGGACCACTATTGTTTTCACTATATATTTTACCTCTTGGGGATGTTATTCGAAAACATAATGTTAACTTTCACTGCTATGCGGATGACACACAGCTGTACATTTCAATGAAGCATGGTGAAGCCCCAAAATTGCCCTCGCTAGAAGCCTGTGTTTCAGACATAAGGAAGTGGATGGCTGAAAACTTTTTACTTTTAAACTCGGACAAAACAGAGATGCTTGTTCTAGGTCCCAAGAAACAAAGAGATCTTCTGTTAAATCTGACAATTAATCTTGATGGTTGTAAAGTCGTCTCAAATAAAACTGTGAAGGACCTAGGCGTTACTCTTGACCCTGATCTCTCTTTTGACGAACATATCAAGACTGTTTCAAGGACAGCTTTTTTCCATCTACGTAACATTGCAAAAATCAGAAATTTTCTGTCCAAAAATGATGCAGAAAAATTAATCCATGCATTTGTTACTTCTAGGTTAGACTACTGCAATGCTCTATTTTCCGGCTACCCGGATAAAGCACTAAATAAACTTCAGTTAGTGCTAAATACGGCTGCTAGAATCCTGACTAGAACCAAGAAATTTGATCATATTACTCCAGTGCTAGCTTCCCTACACTGGCTTCCTGTTAAGGCAAGGGCTGATTTCAAGGTTTTACTGTTAACCTATAAAGCGTTACATGGGCTTGCTCCTACCTATCTTTCCGAGTTGGTCCTGCCGTACATACCAATACGTACGCTACGGTCACAAGACGCAGGCCTCCTAATTGTCCCTAGAATTTCTAAGCAAACAGCGGGAGGCAGGGCTTTCTCCTATAGATCTCCATTTTTATGGAACAGTCTGCCTACCCATGTGAGAGACGCAGACTCGGTCTCAACCTTTAAGTCTTTACTGAAGACTTATCTCTTCAGTAGGTCATATGATTGAGTGTAGTCTGGCCCAGGAGTGTGAAGGTGAACGGAAAGGCTGGAGCAACGAACAGCCCTTGCTGTCTCTGCCAGGCCGGTTCCCCTCTCCACTGGGGTTCTCTGCCTCTAACCCTGTTGCAGGGGCTGAGTCACTGGCTTGCTGGTGCTCTTTCATGCCGTCCCTGGGAGGGGTGCGTCACTTGAGTGGGTTGAGTTACTGACGTGATCTTCCTGTCTGGGTTGGCGCCCCCCCCTTGGTTTGTGCTGTGGTGGAGACCTCTGTGGGCTATACTCGGCCTTGTCTCAGGATTGTAAGTTGGTGGTTGGGGATATCCCTCTAGTGGTGCGGGGGCTGTGCTTTGGCGGAGTGGGTGGGGTTATATCCTTCCTGTTTGGCCCTGTCCGGGGGTTTCTTCGGATGGGGCCACAGTGTCTCCGGACCGCTCCTGTCTCAGCCTCCAGTATTTATGCTGCAGTAGTTTATGTGTCGGGGGGCTGGGGTTAGTTGGTTATACCTGGAGTACTTCTCCTGTCTTATCCAGTGTCCTGTGTGAATTTAAGTATGCTCTCTCTAATTCTCTCGTTCTCTCTTTCTCTCTGAGAACCTGAGCCCTAGGACCATACGTCAGGACTACCGGGCATGATGACACCTTGCTGTCCCCAGTCCGCCTGGCCTTGCTGCTATTCCAGTTTCAACTGTTCTGCCTGCGGCTACGAAACCCCTACCTGTCCCAGACCTGCTGTTTTCAACTCTTAATGATCGGCTATGAAAAGCCAACTGAGAGACCTGAGCCCTAGGACCATACGCCGGGACTACCGGCCGTGGTGACTCCTTGCTGTCCCCAGTCCGCCTGGCCTTGCTGCTATTCCAGTTTCAACTGTTCTGCCTGCGGTTATGGAACCCCTACCTGTCCCAGACCTGCTGTTTTCAACTCTTAATGATCGGCTATGAAAAGCCAACTGAGATTTATTCCTGATTATTATTTGACCATGCTTGTCACTTATGAACATTTTTGAACATCTTGGCATGGTTCTGTTATAATCTCCACCCGGCACAGCCAGAAGAGGACTGGCCACCCCTCATAGCCTGGTTCCTCTCTAGGTTTCTTCCTAGGTTTTGCCTTTCTAGGGAGTTTTTCCTAGCCACCGTGCTTCTACACCTGCATTACTAGCTGTTTGGGGTTTTAGGCTGGGTTTCTGTACAGCACTTCGAGATATTAGCTGATGTAAGAAGGGCTATATAAAATAAAATTGATTGATTGATTGAAGAGGGAGGTAGGCTTGGGCGATATACCGTTTATACCGGGGTATTTCAAAAAATACCAACGGTATGAATTTCAATACCATTTTTTGGGTTGGGGGCACCCCTGCCTCGCAGGGGCTGCAGGGGTGCAACTATAAGTTAAGTATAACTATAAGAAATAAATTATATCCAGCTCAGGGCTCAATGCATTTGGTTTGCTAACTTGCTAGCCAAGTGGCTAGATGTCAAGATCAAGCTTATTGGTTACAGTAGAGACATTCAAAGTCCTCCTGGATCAAGATCCCTGTTGCCTAATTTGTTTTGTGCACTTCCGGTAATACGTATACCCCAGTATGATACAGAAACAGTATGAACATCTGGATACGGCCTAACCCTAGAGCAGTCCTTCTCAAATAGTGGGGCGCGCCTCCCTGGGGGGGCTCGGAGCGATGCCAGGGGGGGGCGCATGTGACCCCGGGGAACATGCTTTTTTTTGCCGCAGGGAGTAGTTTTTTTTTGCACCGAACAAGAGCACACAGCACAGAGCAGGAGATATGAAGTGCAGATAACAAACCCTTAAGAGACACCATGGAAACATATTCAACTGGGATGAAAAGAATGGCGGAGAGAGACGGAGATAATGAGACAAAGTCTCCCGAAAGCTAAGACGAGGAAATATGACGAAGCGTATGTAGCGCTTGGCTTCACTGTGACTACGGTGGGAGACGAGGAAAGACCGGTATGTTTACTGTGTCTAAAAATGTTGGCAGCGGACAGCATGAAGCCAAATAAATTAAGGCGTCACTTAAAGACATTACACCCCAATCACGCTGATAAGCCTCTTGAGTTTTTTCAGCGAAAACGTGCCGAATATTGCCAACAATCGTCCCGCTTTGTGAATGCTACTTCAGTAAACCAGCGAGCACTGTTAGCATCATATAAGGTGGCGTACCAAATTGCTCAGTGCAGAAAACCCCACTCCATAGCAGAGGAGCTGACTGCCTGCAGCATTAGACATGGTCTCTGTCATGCTGGATGACGCAAGTGCTGCAAAAATAAAAACTATCCCTCTGTCCAATGACACTGTCGCCAGACGTATAGATGACATTGATAACGATCTTAAAGAACAGCTGGTAAACTGTAGCTCAATTGGTAGAGCACGGCGCTTGTAACGCCAGGGTAGTGGGTTCGATCCCCGGGACCACCCATACACAAAAATTTATGCACGCATGACTGTAAATCGCTTTGGATAAAAGCGTCTGCTAAATGGCATTTTTTTTTATTTTTATTTTTTTAACTCAAAGACAAACGTTTTGCCTTACAGTTCGAATGTTGCAACTGACAGCAACAAATACTGTTTATCGTTTATGTACATTTTGACATGACAAACTCCCTGTGTGAGGATCTACTTTTTTGTAAATATGTCAGAGACAGAGCCACAGCTGAAGAGCTATTCAAAATGCTGGACTGCTTCCTGACTGAGAATGGGCTAAAGTGGGAGAACTGCATTGGTGTTTGCAGTGATGGTGCACAGACCATGGCAGGGATGAGAAAAGGACTTTGGGCACTCATCAAGAAGGTCTCACCTAATGCTGAGTGGACACACTGTGTTATACACAGAGAAGCACTGGCATCAAGGCACCTTTCCTCTGAATTAAGTGAGGTTATGACTGACATTGTAGGTGTAGTCAATTTCATAAAGACCAGACCACTAAAAACAAGAGTCTTCTCTGCTATCTGTGAGGAGATGGGAGCTGAACATCAAGCTGTGCTGTTTCACAGTGAAGCAAGGTGGCTGTCACGAGGAAAAGTATTGTCCCGAGTTTTTGAGCTCAGAGAGCAGATAAGAATGTTTTCGGAGCAGGAGCACAAGTATGACCTCGCAGAAAAATGTATTGATGAGAACTTCCTGGCAAAACTGGCCTACCTGAGTGACATATTTGGAAAGCTAAATGAACTAAATCTACAGCTTCAAGATCAGCTCTTTCACTCGAAAGCTTGCAATGTGGGGCAGGCGACTTGATGAAGGAAATACTGATTCATTCGAGAACCTGCATGAATTTGTTGACACTATTGACTATGATGCCACCTCAGTGATTCCATATATTAAGGAGCATATTTCATCACTGATGGGATTCTTTAAAAAGTACTTCCCTGAAAACAGTTCCCAATATGACTGGGTGAGAGATCATTTCAATGCACCAGCTCCAACTGGTTTCAGCTCTGCAGAGGAGGACCAGTTCATTGATATCACATCTGACTCCACATTGAGACTGAGGTTCACATCACAGACACTGAGTGAATTCTGGCTGAGTGTAGAGAGGCAGTATCCACTCTTAGGGCAGAGGGCTAAGAGTGGAGACTGCCTCTCTTTGTGAGACTGGCTTCTCTGCTGTTGCTGCACTGAAGACCAAGTACAGGTCCCAGCTAAACATTGAGCAGGAGCTGAGAGTTGTAGTATCATGCTTCAAACCCTGCTTCGAAAAGCTGTGCACTGCAAAACGTGCTCATTGTAGCCATTAATCCTGACTTCCTCATTTTGATAAAAATAAAAATAAAAATCAGCACAAATTGTTTTATTCATTTTTGTTTTATAGGTCAAAGTGTTTCATATATTGTGCTCCTGAGTTAATGTTGCTGATCAATTTGAATGTATTATTATTTATTGATTATATTTAATTTTATTTTTCAGTATCAAATGGTCAAAAAATGTTTACAGTTTAAATAAGGGTTGCATTTTTTTTAAATTTCAGGCAAATTGATGCACTTTAAGTATTTTCTGTTACAATGTTAATAAAGTTATTATTTGTTGTAAGTTGATCTATATTTCTTTCTTTTTTATTTTCTTTAATGTTAATAAGGATACAATGTTATGCAGAGGTGTACATATAACAATTTTATAGACAAATTATACTATTTACAGTCGCGGCGGAGAGTTGGGGGGCGCGAAATGTTTACTTCTTCCTAGGGGGGGCGTAACAGAAAATAATTGAGAAGCACTGCCCTAGAGGAAGGTAGACAGTAGATACCACACTGGGAGGAGCCTCCATGGTCCTAATATCCTCCACATCACAAATACGGAGTTGAAAATAACAGGGACAAAACAGGATAATAAGAAACTGTAGTCACAAGAAAATGTAAAAGTGTCTTCCAAAATACTTTAATACTATTTAACCCTTTTCAAAATTTCAGGTGAAATCATTACATTTCTAACTGTAAAACTTTTGTCAGTTGGTTTCCAAATTATTAAAAATGTCAAACTGTGGTTTCCAAATGATTTCAAAGGTAAAACTGTGAAATGTTTCACTTGATTGTCCTTCATAACATAACAGCTGCTAATGGTCTAAACTTGACTGAAATCTTTTCTACCTTTTGGTGTAGATTATAGCTGTATCTCAAAGAACACTCTTCTCATCAGTTTGGAGCATTTTATGAAATATACAGTAATTTAATTAGACTACATCAGGCCTGGAAGTACCGTGAGTGGTTCTAGGGAGTCCTAGTTTCAGATAAAAGAGATCAAAGTATTATATTCAAATGAACATGGCATCAGCAAATATCATTGGTACCAAGTGCTTTAACACAATCAAATGGAAGTTCCTGTATCTTCTTGCAATACAATTGCATATAAATCAGATAATATTCTCAGATTTTATCTATTTTTTAAAAATGTTTACATAAATTTGCAGAATATGCATCTTTCATTTGGAGAAGATACAGTATTATAATGGTGTTTCGAATCAGAAGAACATTCAAAACTGATTTCTTATCAATAAAACAGTCAGTCAATGAATTATGTCTAGCTATCTCTAGCAATAACTAATTCAACACAAACACTTCAACGTCAAACTGCTTATCAATTATGTAAAATCAACACTGCATATCATACAGGGTAACACTTAATTTGGACAGTCCATCTTTACATGCTCTACAGACTCAGTTACATTTGAACTAACTATCTACTAACGCTAACCTTAACCCTTATCCTAACCCTAAACTTAACTCTTACCCTAACCCAAACTCTAACTATTAACCCTTACCCTAAGCTTAGTAAGCAGTTGCTTATCAACAGAGTCAGTTAATAGTATGACTATCTGTAGACTATCCAAATAAAGTGTGACCATATTTTTTTAGGCATCTATCACAAAACTGTTCCTATACACATTAGTATAGGGCACAGTGGCTAGATGTCAATATCAAGCTTCTTGGTTCCAGTAGACATTCAACGCCCTCTTGGATGAAGATCCCTGTTGCCTTAGTAAGCAGACCACATATTGTTTAGGCATCTATCACAAAAACATTCCTATACACACTCTTTGGGAGAAGAGAGAGAGTGGATCTATTTTCTCAAATCTACTGCAAAATGGCTTTCCCGGAAACATACCAACCGGGAGTATTCTTCCCTTAACAGAGTTCCCACTTAAATATCTTATTCCCATTCGAGGATGAAAGCATGGGTGTCACTCATACTTTCAATACATTTCCATTATCTCCAATAGGATTGTCCGTGGATTCTTTACTCCTCTGGATTGGGGACAGTGTGCCTCCCAGTCCTCCCAGCTGATCAATGTTGTGCGTACCTTATCACCCTGCACATTCACAAACAATCTGTACTGACTGGTCTAAATCCTGTTGCGAGAACTCTCTGGCCATCCAGCTGTTATACAGGTTAGTGAGCTTGGGTGCTCAGGAGTGTGAGTGACATCAGTGTCCCCCTGCGTTCTCCTCTTGGCTGGCCATGTTGCTGAACTTCTCCGTCAGAGCTTCAGCGCTGATCCTGGGCAGCCCGTTGTCAAGGGGACAGCCCTCAACCAGACTGTTCATAGGGGTGGGGGGGAAGTGAGAGTCCTCCTCTATCCCAGCGTCCTCAGTGCATGCCCGTTGCCGTGGTGACTCGTAGCTCTCCTCCAGGTTCCCACAATGCACCGCGCTTCGCTCCCTGTCCCTCAGGAAGTCCTTGATGATGGGCAGCACCTTCTTCCTGGAGGCCAACGTGTTGCCTTGGAGATAAGCCTTGATGTCCGAGTAAGGGCTGCTCATTGGACTCAGGATCAGACTGGGGTTCCGGGCTTGCTCCAAGGCTTGGCTCATCTGCAGGACAAAAAATACCATTCAGTTGATCATATAAAATAGACATTGTAAAATAAACAACAACCTGGCAATCCAAAGCTTACTATCAACACTTCATAATTACTTTAACTCTAGATAGTCAACTCTATGGGATCATGTCTGATTGGGATGGTGTAGTTCCTACCTCTTCCCTGTAGAGGGTGCTGGAACTGTAGACTGCCAGCTGCCTGAAGGGCTCCTTGTTATCATTGAAGGAGATCGTCATGGCCACCACCAGGTTGTAGCTGTGTTTGTGGCAGAACTCACAGAGCTCTTGCTGTAAGCTTTGTCTCTGTAGAAAAGCCTGAGGGACAACATTTATAGATATTACAGTTTGTTTGTGAATCTCAGTATAAACTCAAGTGCACCTGTTAAGTCCCTTTATTAAGTTCACATGATCAGACAGACACAAACCCTGCGCCTTTTTACTTGTGGGTGGTTCCACCTGATTGGACATGTGGTATGAGTGATCTTCATGAACTAGGTGCAACATATCACCTTCACGTTTTGAGTGTCTGAAGTATCTGGGAACACAGGGAAGAGTCTGATGGGTGTGTCTGGCAGTAACAAAGGGAAGTGTCTGAAGGGTGTGTCTGGCAGTAACACAGGGAAGCGTCTGAAGGGTGTGTCTGGCAGTAACACAGGGAAGAGTCTGAAGGGTGTGTCTGGCAGTAACACAGGGAAAGGCTCTGATAACTTGAGGCCTGTGTTCAGTTTAGATCAGAAGTGAGATTCTGCAAAGAATTCATAGGTGAAATATGTGCATTGTGAGATGGCATACTGCAGCAGAACTGGGGTTTGTACAAGATAACAAGTATTTGAACCATGTTATTATCCACCAGTAGTAGATATAACCTTCTGTTGTATCACATATTCAATAGTTAAGATGCACACCCACCTCCAGTGTCATATATATCACACTGACTGCCAGTTTCAAATCTCTCTCCGATGCCACCTTCATGTCTTTCAGTAGCATCTGTTCTGTGGTGAGACCTGGGGACAAGGGAATACGAGCATTGCATTGATATCATGGGATGATTATCATTCCAATCTGATAGGCAAAAATCACATCTACAAGGCTGAGCTTTAGGTATTAATCCTGGGGGCGTTTACCTGACACGTCAAATTTAGCATTCTGCAAGGACTGGAAGAGGACGCCCCTTGGTGGCAGGTTGGGGAAGCGCGTCTCCAGGAGGACTGCGTACTGGCTGTCTTTAGGGGTGACTTTCCCTGCCTCTGGGGCCATGTTCACACAGTCTAACACTATGGTGCCTGCGATCATCACAAAGAACAGGATGTCTCAGTCTCTTCACACAGTACAATACTAACAGACATGATTTCCCACATACATCAGTTATAATTCTGGTTACCATATAAGAGCTGGGCCACCTGTTGGTCGAGGACTTCAGGGGCTTTCTGGATGATCCGTTCTGTCACCAGGGTGGTGCAGGAGCCCACCGTCTCCACGGTAACGGAACAGGAAGGAGAGGGCTTCCTCTCCAGGAGGTGATGGTCGATCACCTCCACCACCGCCTCCTCTAGATCACGGTCAGAGCTGCAACAGAGAGGCACACAGTCAGTCAGGGACTTTAGTCAACCTATTTCAATGAGTCTCTAGGTCAGTGTAGCTTTTGTAGAGATACAGGTGATGATCACATGGGGAAGTGTTTACGTCCTGGATGACTGTCAGTGGACAGGGGTTAAGGTGTCATGGTTGACACTGACCTGGGCAGCACGTTGTGGTCCACCAGTGTGAGGTCCAGCCGGCCGGCCCGGTGTAGACTCCCCAGGTCCACCTCGTCCCGGAACACCAGGTCATCCTGGGAGAGGCCACTCTCTCTCAGCAGGAAGGCATTGTCCGTGCGCAACGGGAACTCTTGCCGGGGAATGTTCAGAACGGGAAGAGGAATTTTCCCAGAATCAAGTGTCTGGGAGGGGAGAGAGGTGTAATAACACCTGATGCTTGCTCTGTTGAACCATTTTCAACACATGGGTCGGGGCCCAAATGATGGGGTGGGTTACTCTCACCTTGGGCAGGAAGTATGCGTAGGCCAGAGCCGACACCATGGAGTCCAGGTCGCAGGCCTCGTTCCCCAGGACCACATGGAACTCTGGGCTGCCCTCTGCATTCCCCTGAGGAGTGTAGAGTGGGATGGATACAGTCAGAAGAATATCCAACTCCTATGAGGGGATTTACTATGAGAAAATACAGGGCAGTCTATCCATTACTCTTGTATTGGGCCTTCAAAGGCAATCAGATGTGTCTTACTGAGTGGACAGTGCTATGTGGACAGGGATCCTGGCTGTGTGTGTGTTGTAATGTCAATGCACGTCACAATGATGCTGATCACTGGAGATGAGGTACTCCTGGTTCTGCACAATGTCCCCCATCCTAGAGTAAAACCCTGGACCCTGTTTGAATAGCCTTCTTCTGAAGGGTCAATGGCAGATCCCTGCGTAGCCTAAAGTGGATGAGCTAAGGGCTGACTTCATTTCCCTGCCTGAAGGCTCTGGCTAGCTCCTTGTCAAATAGCCTTAGGCTAATTCCGTCAATGACCTCAGTAGAGCAGACTGTGATGTAATGGCTAAGCTACATGACAGCCTGCTAACTCCACTACATGTTTTTGTTGAATGCTTTACAAATGTGGAGTTGAAACAAGTAGGGTGTTTCATTTTCCCAGAGCATGGCCGTCTGTGACCATCTGTGACAGCGGCACAAGTCATGGGCTAACAGAGACAGCTTGTTGCCATAACAAAAGCCGGTCATGTGACAATTAGCCGGTCTACAGCCTGGAGCCTAGCAGCAGATAGCCTAGCGGTTAAGACCGTTGGGCCAGTAACCGAAAGGTCGCTGGTTCAAATCCCTGTGCCGACTAGGTGATAAATCTGTCGATGTGCCCTTGAGCAAGGCACTGAACCCTAATTGTTCCTATAAATCGCTCTGGTCAGTGAGGGGATTATTAACATGCTGCTTCCTGTCCCCTCCGAGCACACAGTATGAAGGGATAGCGAAGGGACGTCAGCCAACTGTTGCAGATCAAGAGTAAACAGAGCACTGCATAGAAGTAACTAGACAGGTGAAAGAACATTCTCAGGGAGCATCCATGACATAACCCAGTCTCATCTATCCATATAACCCAGTCTCATCTATCCACGATATAACCCCAGTCTCATCTATCCACGATATAACCCAGTCTCATCTATCCATGATGTTTTCAGATTGATGCAGAAGGAGAGGAAGCCACTGTTAACTATTGAGATGCACCGTACCCGTCTTTCCCATCCCATCAGTCTTATCTCTCAACCCACCCTACCCCATCCCCATGTAGACACACTGGATGGTACATCTGCACTAAAAGCCCTCTGTGTGTGCTGGTGCTGACAGCATGTTTGTGTATTTCCACTCCAGACTTCTCTTCCCCCTCACTGAACACTAAGTAAATAAGGTGTGATGCTCTGAGGCGCTATAAACACCACCTGATCTCACTAATCTTGATAGCACTGTTTGGGTTCAAAACAAGCCCTATTTTCCTTAAGGTTAAGAGCATGGTATCAAGACCCTGAACATTTTAGAAAATTGAGCCATCATGTAATGTAAGTGTGTCAGACCTGTAGGACACGTAAAGCAAAAAATGCACGTGGGCATATTGACACCTGACATGCACCTGACCCTACAGCCGCTACAACAAACGTACTTTCATGGTCCATTGCAATTGAACAATTATATTTGTTTGAATATCACCGAAATATATTAATGCAATTTAATTTATAATCATGCAACAAAATGAAGCAGTGGATGAGTTACATTTCAGCCAATTATGTGATTACGTGACAATGCTAATCATCTTGGCTAGCCAACTAGCTAGCTGTAATGACAGTTTATGTTCTGTACAGTTCAAATGTAGCTAGTGTACGGTGACAACTGTCTCAGTTTGAACTAATTTGAAACCAACAGCTAGTTACGCAGTACTAGCTAGCTATATCACTGACTGATCGTCACAATAACTGGCTGAGAATAACTTTTATGCTCATGCACGAGCCCACAACCAACACCGTGACCGTGCTGCTGTCACATTGCCCTAGTCTAGTCGGAATGTAATGTCTTGCTGGCTTTCTCTGAAAACCCCACTAATTGAATTTGTCCATCAAATGTACACGTCGAAGGTGTTTAGAAGACGACTACATAACTAGCTAGCCGTTAAGACAAACAAAAAAATGAAAATGGATGAAGCGACCACCAGAAACAGTCGATGTTCCTACCTTCAGCACATTGCGACAGCTTTTTAAAAACATTTCCATGGTTATCGGATGCACTACGTAAACGACAGTCTGAAATGACAGTTTGCTAGTTGTTTTTGTTGCATATAGCTAGCTGTATCTGCACGTCGCACTGTAAATTTGAAATGGTAATGTCCAAGTGTCATGCGTGACTCGTCTTGGGCTGACGTGAATTTCAAAGACGTGACGTGGTATATGGGTAGTGTAGTATCAAATATGGTTGTAAAGAGAACGGTAGTAGCAAAGATTTTTATAACTAAACCAAGATAGCCCACAGGCTGTCGTTTCCAATGAGAACAAATGAGCCATAGTGGGCAGAACAAGCAAGAAGGGGGGCAGAGCCAAGCACAAGCTAGCGAGATCCTATTGGCGCGTTCTAGTATCATCTGCATATTTCCGTTAGGGAACGCCTACTCTGTGAAGTGCGCGTGTGCAATAACTTAATTTGCCTTTGCACTCCTTCTGAACAACGCGATTTTTGAAAACTTTTGCAAGCAAAGGGTAAAGTCTACAAACCTTAGTCCACTCTGTTCATAACAGATTCTAGTTTTGGGAACAGAAAACTGTATTGAGATCAAATGTTTCATCGATGAGAAAATATGCAGAATGTCGGCCAAAATCCATCTCGTTCCATCTTCTCCCACTGCCCTCCAGTGGGCTTCCTCTCACTACCATATTTGATACTATTTGGTAGTGAGTGGAAACGCCAAGCTGATGCTTCACATTTAAACATCCAGTGAAATATCTGTCTCGTTGTTATATCTATGGTAGTAGGGTTAGTTATAAAAATCTATGGTAATAGGGTCAAAAGTTTTGACTAGATGGAATGCCGCTAATGTCAGAAGTGACTTTTAGTACCAGGTTAGGATAATTTACGCAGCAGGTTAGTAGAGTTAACGTAGCAGTTTAGGATAATTAGGTTAAGGTTATGAAAAAGGTTAGGGTTAGCTATAATTCTCCTGATGCAACTCAATATACACATTTTGACATCACTTTGACATCAGTGGCATCCCTTCTAGACATGACCAGTGTCCATAGACTGTAAAAAGAGTGTCAGGAAAAACAACCCCCCAATATATGATGGTTTACATTCTTTTAAAATCTTTATTTCTTGTTCATTATGACTTTACACCTCTACTGTTAACAAACAATCAACTGTCTTTTTTTGTATTTATTTTTTGACAACCCTAGTCTATCTCTGGGTAATACCATGTACTGTAATAATAATAATATAATAATATAATATGCCATTTAGCAGACGCTTTTATCCAAAGCGACTTACAGTCATGTGTGCATAAATTTTTACGTATGGGTGGTCCCGGGGATCGAACCCACTACCCTGGCGTTACAAGCGCCATGCTCTACCAATTGAGCTACAGAGGACCACTGTAGCCTATTATAAAAAATGGGAAATGGTAGGCTCTGTTGAAGTCTGATATGGTTCTCATCATCTTAGGTAGATATTTCACAATTCTATATCAGTGAAGATCGGTAAGGCTGGGTTTACACAGGCAGCCCAATTCGGATTATTTTTCCATTAATTGGTCTTTTGACCAATCAGATCAGCTCTTTTGCAAATAATTGGGCAAAAGATCAGAATTGGGCTGACTGTGTAAACCCAGCCTTACAAATTTTCACTGACATAGGATTGAGAAATATCTACCTAAGACATTGAGAACCACATAAAATACACCAATAATATATATTTTACAATATATATCTTGTCTATAATCTTTTGGCCAATTACCCATTCTATCCCAACTCCACCTGAACTGAGATTATTATGGCCATTTGGTCCTATATATTAAACAAATGTGAAAGAGCAAATAAAACTAAGATTTATTTCAACACTCAAGAGGTAAATGTCTATAAAAAGATGCCGGATAAAACAATTTGTTCAGCCTTAAAAAAAGATTTCCCCTTCTAAAACAATAGATAAAATCCATTGATAAAAGTTAGTAGTATTTGCACTTGAAACCATCTTTGGCAAAAATCATCACGTTCCCTTGTCTCTGACTCCAAAGAGAGATGGTATGGAGAAATGCTTTGATTATGGTTTTTTGTTTTGTCTCTGTAGTAATGCACTTGGTATGGCTGTAATTCAACTGTTGCCACCTGACACCTCGCTCTCCTTGGACATGTTCCTCATAGCTCCAGCCTAGATCTTCTTTACATAATTCCCAGGAAACATGCCTTCTCTCCCACGAAGACGACCGAACCACCAGCCTGATGGATCTGGAGGGAGGACAGGTGAGAAAAACGGTCAATCTAGATTATACAGCCCTTTTCTATCCTCAGAGGGAATTACAGGTGAAGCACAGGAAGACGGATTTCAACTGAAGTAGAGCATGTGGTTATAGTATGCCTTTAATAATACTATAATACTAGCAGTATACAGTGGGGGAAAAAAGTATTTAGTCAGCCACCAATTGTGCAAGTTCTCCCACATTTTCATCATAGGTACACGTCAACTATGACAGACAAATTGAGAAATTGTTTTGCAGAAAATCACATTGTAGGATTTTTAATGAATTTATTTACAAATTATGGTGGAAAATAAGTATTTGGTCAGCTACAAACAAGCAAGATTTCTGGCTCTCACAGACCTGTAACTTCTTCATTAAGAGGCTCCTCTGTCCTCCACTCGTTACCTGTATTAATGGCACCTGTTTGAACTTGTTATCAGTATAAAAGACACCTGTCCACAACCTCAAACAGTCACACTCCAAACTCCACTATGGCCAAGACCAAAGAGCTGTCAAAGGACACCAGAAACAAAATTGTAGACCTGCACCAGGCTGGGAAGACAATCTGCAATAGGTAAGCAGCTTGGTTTGAAGAAATCAACTGTGGGAGCAATTATTAGGAAATGGAAGACATACAAGACCACTAATAATCTCCCTCGATCTGGGGCTCCACGCAAGATCTCACCCCGTGGGGTCAAAATGATCACAAGAACGGTGAGCAAAAATCCCAGAACCACACGGGGGGACCTAGTGAATGACCTGCAGAGAGCTGGGACCAAAGTAACAAAGCCTACCATCAGTAACACACTACGCCGCCAGGGACTCAAATCCTGCAGTGCCAGACGTGTCCCCCTGCTTAAGCCAGTACATGTCCAGGCCCGTCTGAAGTTTGCTAGAGTGCATTTGGATGATCCAGAAGAGGATTGGGAGAATGTCATATGGTCAGATGAAACCAAAATATAACTTTTTGGTAAAAACTCAACTCGTCGTGTTTGGAGGACAAAGAATGCTGAGTTGCATCCAAAGAACACCATACCTACTGTGGAGCATGGGGGTGGAAACATCATGCTTTGGGGCTGTTTTTCTGCAAAGCGACCAGGACGACTGATCTATGTAAAGGAAAGAATGAATGGGGCCATGTATCGTGAGATTTTGAGTGAAAACCTCCTTCCATCAGCAAGGGCATTGAAGATGAAACGTGGCTGGGTCTTTCAGCATGACAATGATCCCAAACACACCGCCCAGGCAACGAAGGAGTGGCTTCGTAAGAAGCATTTCAAGGTCCTGGAGTGGCCTAGCCAGTCTCCAGATCTCAACCCCATAGAAAATCTTTGGAGGGAGTTGAAAGTCCGTGTTGCCCAGCGACAGCCCCAAAACATCACTGCTCTAGAAGAGATCTGCATGGAGGAATGGGCCAAAATACCAGCAACAGTGTGTGAAAACCTTGTGAAGACTTACAGAAAACGTTTGACCTGTGTCATTGCCAACAAAGGGTATATAACAAAGTATTGAGAAACTTTTGTTATTGACCAAATACTTATTTTCCACCATAATTTGCAAATAAATTCATTAAAAATCCTACAATGTGATTTTCTTGATTTTTTTTTCTCATTTTGTCTGTCATAGTTGACGTGTACCTATGATGAAAATTACAGGCCTCTCTCATCTTTTTAAGTGGGAGAACTTGCACAATTGGTGGCTGACTAAATACTTTTTTTCCCCACTGTATAATACTAGCAGTATATCATACATAGCAGTACTTATAGTGTATGACTAATAGCAGTTTTATACTACTGTAATGAATATACTCAGTTTATTTAAATATTATATAAATTCAGAGATTATCTACTGTAAGGGTTTAGTACCTTCAGTGAGGATTTCAATGACATCCTCCGCGTTGAAGCTCAGCTCATCAGTGTCCTGGGCATCGTAAGCATACAGCGCTCGGCATTCTGGGGAGCGAGGCTTGGGCTTGGGGGCAGGCTTGGGGCGGCCCGCTCCTGGGGAAGGCTTGACCTCCTTCGAGAGTCTACGATGAAGACTGAGCAAAATTGGGATGAGAGACAGAGAGTAGAAGAGATCTAGTAAAAGTGCCATTCTTGATTTACAGTATCTAATACCATTTGAGTATTTGAAAAAAACACCAGCAACATGAGGAAGAATATACATTTTAACAACCTAACAAGTATTCAAACAGGGCCTGAGAACTCACCCAGCCACTCCCTGGTCAGGCACGTTCATGAAGGCGGTGTCTGCCTGGCTCTGGTTGTTGGAGCGGTTGTTGGTCTGCCGGGACCCCTGTTGTCGGGGTAGTGTGGGCTGCTCCATACTGGACTGCCGGCGGAGCAGAGAGACTCTGGACGCCCTGGACGAGGGCGGCCCACCCCGCTGACCACCACCTCCACCTCGGCCTCTGCCCCTGGGGGCGCCTGAGACACATGGACATGAAGGAGATGTTGAGTGAGGTCAAAAGTCAAATGAGTGCAATCATTGGGGAGGTTCAGCTATCTAGTTCTCTCACCTTGTGACTGCTGTCGCGAGCCTGGAGGCTGGTTGCCCATGTAGCGACTTTTCCTGTTGTCCCTGCGGGTCGGTCCTGGGGAACACATGAGAAAAAGGTGTGATGTGTCTGAAATGCTATGGGACGGTTGCACAGACCCAGATTAAGCCTACTAATAGAAGTCTCCATTCAAAGTGCATGGACTTACTGGAGTTCTTAGGGAGCCCGGGTCCGATGGTGACTATGAGGACCTTGCTGCTGGGCTTCACAACCACCTCGTCTCCTTGGCCCGGCTGGAACTGGATCTGCCTGGAGCCAGCCGCTGAGAACGGCCCCCAACCTCCCTTCTTCACCTTAAACTCCAGTCTAAACGTGGAACGGAGAGGGAGGGAGAGAGAGAGAAGAGCATTGGGTTAAGATATGGCTTAAAAGACTCAAACTGGATTACTTTTTTGCATTATGTATCTTTGAGATTATTAATGATCGTTTTCGTAAAGCATGACACTGGTATGTTTTAAGGGGCAATCTGCAGTTGCTACATCCATTTTTTGACTTATAAATTAATGATATATACCCATTGATTCTTGAAGAATATAACAATTTAGAAAAGCCTCATGAGTTTAGTTAAACTTTCACACCCAGTCCAGTGTTTCCCCTAGGATTTTTTCAGAAGCGGTGGCAAAGTTAGCGTGGGGGGGAGGGGTTCTCCCACCGAAAATTTGAAAGGCCTTCCTCTTGGCCGCAGGTTTTGCTGTTTTAAAGCCAATTTCCTGCCATTCTACACATTTCAACATGGGGCGGGGAGAAATCTATAGTTTAAAGCTAATTTCCTAAAATTCTACACATTTTGCCAGGGCTTATGCCGTGTTCTTATGCTTCCCAGTGACTCAAACATTAGAACTAAATCAATGGGGCCCCCATGCCATGACAGTTTTGGAATTTTAGATTCTCCCTGACTGTCTAGTTTTTATTTTGGTGGTTAGTTCTCAAAGATGATCTTATAAATATATACCTCCATTATGTTTTCTACATACTTTATATGTGGTTTTAGACATTTAAGTTGCTGCTAAATGAATACACCGCAGTCAGAACCCAAAATATACGCTTGTTTTACTCCAATGTTTGTATACAAAGTAAATGTAAACAAATACTGTATAGCTTCAAAACATGGTTACAACTATCGTTCTGATATCATGGATGGTCAGTCCTTGCATCCATAGCTCTGTCTATGAATTTGAGAGTGGTTTTATTTCTCCAGGCCCATCCCTCAGCTTTTTATAGAAACCACTATGTTATGGTTTCAACTGCGGATTGGCCCTTTTAGTTTAACAGTAAAACCCCACTGATTGGTCTAAGACTAAGCTCAGCGTAAAGACTTTGACTGACAGGTTGTTGAACTTGAGCGGTAGCTTCCTCTGGGTCTTCTCATCATAACGTTTGTAGAGCAGACTGAGGAACTCCGTCTTGAAGATGCACTGAAGGACACTGTCGTAATGCTCCTCATGGATGATGAAGAAGTCATCCTGCAGGGTGCTGAGGGAGGAGAGGATACACATCCTGTCAACTAAAATCTCATTTCTACTACTGTGCATCATGATCATCAACTGTTAGAACATTTCCAGAATATCTTAACCTGCACCTGAGAGAGACTGACTGAATCTTCTCCACTTCTATCTGTCTCTTCAGAACCTCGTGGATCTGCCCCTTATCTGGTCCCTGCGTCACCTTCTCCCGACCAATCAGATACAGGAACTTAGGGGTCAGGATGAGGTCACGCTTCACAGTCTGCAACATGGAGAGAGGAATATTATATAACCTGTTGCTATTATAGGCTTACTGACCAGTAACCATCAGATATATGGGGTTCAATGAGCAGACAAGCATTGGCAAGGGATGCCTTTAGCAGTATCCACCAAACCATTGATGGAGTAGAAACACTGTCTCTTCTATCTAACATGAATAACAATGTCAATGTTGGTTTGTTCCTGTGGTCATACTTGACTCTTACCCTAAACCTGCGGTCATATTTGGCAACCACATCTGCAAAATCGATCTTCTCCCGGCGGCCCACGAACTGCCGGATCTCGGGGTGGTTGTCGGTGCCGATGTAGTCGCCCACAAAGTTCCTGTTGAGGCTGTTTCTCCTCCTCTCCTTCTTATTCAGTAAGATGTCTGAGGCTACAGGACACACCACACTGTGATGCAGTACTGAACTGACAGGACACACCACACTGTGATGCAGTACTGAACTGACAGGACACACCACACTGTGATGCAGTACTGAACTGACAGGACACAACACACTGTGATGCAGTACTGAACTGACAGGACACACCACACTGTGATGCAGTACTGAACTGACAGGACACAACACACTGTGATGCAGTACTGAACTGACAGGACACACCACACTGTGATGCAGTACTGAACTGACAGGACACACCACACTGTGATGCAGTACTGAACTGACAGGACACACCACACTGTGATGCAGTACTGAACTAACAGGACACACCACACTGTGATGCAGTACTGAACTGACAGGACACACCACACTGTGATGCAGTACTGAACTGACAGGACACACCACACTGTGATGCAGTACTGAACTGACAGGACACACCACACTGTGATGCAGTACTGAACTGACAGGACACAACACACTGTGATGCAGTAATGAACTAACATGACACACCACACTGTGATGCAGTACTGAACTGACAGGACACACCACACTGTGATGCAGTACTGAACTGACAGGACACACCACACTGTGATGCAGTACTGAACTGACAGGACACACCACACTGTGATGCAGTACTTAACATATACAGTAAATAGAACACTCTATTATGCAGTACTGAACGTACATGGCAAAAAGCTAATTCCCACAGAGAGAAACCAATGACTTACCTTCTTCTCTCATCTTGACGTACTTGCGGACGGCGATGTGTTTGCGCCAGGCCTTCTGGATGGCCCGAGCATATCCATTATACTTCCTTTCCCTCATCTCCTCCAGCAAGAACAACTACAGAAACACATTTTAAAATAGTTATTTCAGTTATTGCCTTTATAGTAAGAAGAACCAGACAGTTCTGTGTCAGTATAGAGGTTTTCTAGGTAACAAGAGAAAGACGTACTGATTCTGGGGCCCTGATGAAGATCTTGGTCTTTCCCAGCTGGTACTGGTCCTGGTCCATGTTGACAGAGTGGAGGAGGTGGAGAACCCCCTTCCTCTCCTCCCCTGTCCACTGGGGCCACGTCTCCCTGGTCAGGATGGCGTACCTGGAGGACCACACACACAACCATTTTCCTGGACTGGGAGAATGTCCTGAAGTCCCGATAAATGTTTTTATAAATAGAAACAAAATATTGGTTGGAATTTATATCGATCAAGCCCAATGCTGATTAAAAAAATAGGAACAAATACATTTGTACTGATGTTTGAAATCTGTGAAGCCCGCATGGAAATCCATCTCTTGACTCCTGACCACCGTATGACCCCTGACCCGTATGACCTTAGGGCTCACCTCTGCAGGAACTTGGCAAAGGCTCGGCGGAAGGCGTACCCGGCGCGGCGCACACGAATGTTCTCCCGCAGGCCCAGGTACTCCACCTGGTGTTTGGCCCGAGAGTCCTCCCAGTCCCGAGGCTTCTTGGTCTCGTTGGGCTTAATGCAGCGGATGTAGTGGGGGGTGCACTTCATCAGAGTCTGGACCAGGTTGTTGGCTTGTTTCTGAAGGACATGGAGGTTCAATCATCCAGCTTTGTAGAACAGACCAGGTGCTCAGAGCAATAAAAACAGACTGATAGAAGAAAATGTATCCCTGTACAATAACACATTCAGTGACCTGTGGATGTTATGGAAGACAGCGGGGTGGAGGAGTCACTCATCTGAGTTTGGACTGGCATGTCTGTTTCCATAGCAACAATAATCTCTCGTGGACAGATCTGCGTAAACATAACTGGTACAGTAGAATCTGTCGGGTAGGAATGGGGTGCATGGGATAAGGAGCAGCAGTAGTTACGGTGTTTGGGTTTTTAGTCACTGTTATTTGGACAAATCACGATTTCGCAGGCGTTAGCATCTTTCGAATTTCAGGAGGGGAGGGGACATTCGGCCCGTAGAGAGAGGGTGGAGCTCCTCGTTCTGGTTCCACTCCTCGTTCTAGCATCTCGTCATCTCTTAACACGTATGGACCCAGAACTTAATCAAGCAGCTGACCAATTACGTGAGACTTTGTCCTGGGTTTACCGAGATTATAGTAGCACACAACCGTGTCAGATCCTTACCTTGATCTTGCTACTGGCGGTGGTAGGACGGCCCTTTTTCTCTGCCTCTAGGTTTTCTGGGAAAATGGTTTTTATGAAGGCACTGCCCAAACACACACACACACACAGACAGAGAGACAGAGAGAGAGAGACTGGTCAGTGGCGTTCTATGGAATTATCATATAGTATACCTATTATAACATGTCTAACTACACTTACAATTCACTGCTCTGCATCAGCTCAATGATGTCATTGAAGAGCACATCTCGGTTCCTCTCACAGAAGCCACTGACGTCATAGGACACCTGAGAGAGAGAGGACAAGCTATCAGTCTTTAATTTCAGCTTTTTCCCCTAACACATTCTGATATTTAGGAGATGTGGTCTCCATGTACTCCAAACCCCCACCAGGGGGCAATGTACCAAATTAAATCAAAGAGCTGTAATCTTTGGAATGTTGGACTGTTGGTCAATGTTGGTTCAGTGTGTAATGAGGATGTATTCTAAATGGATTCTAAAAGGCCCATAGTGTTTGTGCTGTATGGTGTCCTTGCCTTGCCAGCGTAGTGGTGCACTATGAAGCCTTTATTCCAGCTGTTGAAGTGCTCATGGGAGCTGATTCCCCCTTGTAACTTCTGGATCAGAGTCTGGTCTGCGCCCTCGCCCTTAGCATGCATGGTGGCACACACATCGTCCAAGATACTCATGATGCCTGGGGGGTTCTGGGTATTAAGAACAAGGCATATCAAGAACTGTACCACACACAACATCTACTGGTACTGTTGTTCACCTGAATTACACACAAAATGGCCGCCCAACTTCAGCACTACAGGAAATGCCCGAATATGATCACTCACCAGTTTGGACTCAATGAGGTCACACACGATTTTGTTGTTAAAGTACTCGATTGGCGTCCACTTGATCCCTTCCTGCACATACTCCTCCTACAAGAAACAACGTAAGTATCTGGGAAAACAGGCCAAAGTAATGTAGATGTATCACAAGACGAAAGAGTGAAACAAGTAATGTAGAGTTATCACTTACCTGCTCAGCTTTTAACGTGAGCTCAATGAAAATCTGCTGCAGTTTCTCATTCACAAAGTTGATGCAGAACTGCTCAAAGCCATTTTTCTATTAGTGTTAAATAGAGATGTGAAGGAAAATGTTATGTTTGTGCTTTTCTAATAACCAATTCGACTGGATTCATGCAAGTGACTGATTGATCATGCCTGGGAGGAATCCTCACTATCAGTATAAGCAATTTGGCTGTATGCCCAGAACCTTGTTTAGAAAACGGAAAGGGATATCTCAGTTTCAAGAGAGAAGAAGCCTCGTGAGGTATTGGTCGGTCACATGAATGAACCAAAAGTTAATGATGAATGAATTATGAATAATGAACAAGCTAAATCATGCAAATATAACTTGTCCGGCGAAGCTCCTGACAGACGTGTACTACTTGGTGCATTAAGTTTGTTGGAACCTCTCCAGCTTGCTGATAATAAAGAATGACTCATTTAAGATTGACTTCAGGTGTCCCTGGTGGTAATTTCCACAACAGAGAGAATACATAGTATTAATGATTTTGTATGAATAAAAAGCAATAAACTTTCAACACATATACTTAACAGTAGGTAACTGGAGGTGGCAATTAGGTGTGCAGGCCATATGTGTGCAATCTTAAACAAAATGACATGTGGTCTAACAGTAGGCCTATATGGTGATGTATGCAGTTCTAAAATAAATTAGGGCTAGTCCAACAGTAGAAGTGGGACAACTCCTGTATGAGGCAGCACAGAAATATCCACCTGGAAGATTTCAAAGCCATAGATGTCCAGCACCCCAATGTTGAATTCCTCATGGTCTTTCTGTATGGCTTTGTTGATAGACTGGGGGAGAGGAGAGAGGAAAGAAAGACAGACAGAGAGACAGGAATGAAGAAGTTTAATTGCTAAAGAGCAATGATACAGTACTATGATACAGTACTACAATAAAATGAAGTGTCATGGTTGTAGCAACAGTACTGCAGTAAACCTCTTGTAAGACAACAGGACAGAACATGTGTCAGCTGCACTGCCTCCCTACTGCTCCCATCTCTAGACACGTTCCATCTTGTGTGGCTCCCACACCAGCAGTCAAAAGACAAACAACTGTACAAGGATCCGGACAGCAAGTCCAATACATGTTCCGATAAGAGGTATGACTCTGTAGTAAGTGTGAACATGTTTGGCCATCCTTTGCTGTTAAATGTTCCTTCTACTAGTTAACTGGTCAACATATACAGTGAGGGAAAAAAGTATTTGATCCCCTGCTGATTTTGTACGTTTGCCCACTGACAAAGAAATGATCAGTCTATAATTTTAATGGTAGGTTTATTTGAACAGTGAGAGACAGAATAACAAAAAAAAAAAATCCAGAAAAACGCATGTCAAAAATGTTATAAATTGATTTGCATTTTAATGAGGGAAATAAGTATTTGACCCCTCTGCAAAACATGACTTAGTACTTGGTGGCAAAACCCTTGTTGGCAATCACAGAGGTCAGACGTTTCTTGTAGTTGGCCACCAGGTTTGCACACATCTCAGGAGGGATTTTGTCCCACTCCTCTTTGCAGATCTTCTCCAAGTCATTATGGTTTCGAGGCTGACGTTTGGCAACTCGAACCTTCAGCTCCCTCCACAGATTTTCTATGGGATTAAGGTCTGGAGACTGGCTAGGCCACTCCAGGACCTTAATGTGCTTCTTCTTGAGCCAGTCCTTTGTTGCCTTGGCCGTGTGTTTTGGGTCATTGTCATGCTGGAATACCCATCCACGACCCATTTTCAATGCCCTGGCTGAGGGAAGGAGGTTCTCACCCAAGATTTGACGGTACATGGCCCCGTCCATCGTCCCTCTGATGCAGTGAAGTTGTCCTGTCCCCTTAGCAGAAAACCCCCCCCCGTGCTATGTCATGACTGGACCACCTATTAAGATGTGCCTTTTGTTAAGTAAATCAGCTGTTAAAGGAGGTGAAAAGGTGACTGGAATGGGACTTTAAATGTTAAAGTTCTCTGTTATCCCTCCGCCAGGTGAAGAAACAGAGCCAGATGCCTCTGCTGGACTACTTCCTGCAGGAACACGGTACCCACACCACTGAGGCCTTCCTCACGGCCCAGCGCAACTTTGTTCAGAGCTGTGCAGGCTACTGTCTCATCTGCTACCTGCTGCAGGTCAAAGACAGGTCAGACACTCCCACTACTCCCTCTCATTCACTCCTTCATCCTCTTTCATCGCTTACATCCTGATCACTCTCATCTCGTTCCCCTCTTTCTTTTTGTTGTTGTTATTCTGTCTCTCACTGTTCAAATAAACCTACCATTAAAATGATAGACTGATCATGTCTTTGTCAGTGGGCAAACGTACAAAATCAGCAATACTTTTTTCCCCTCACTGTAGGTGAGCAAATTGATGTGGATAAAAAGAACCTCACTGACAGGTTCCTTCTGAAATTAAATGGAAACTTACATCCACGAGAAAGTCAAACAGGCGTGAGTAGAGAGCTTTGGAGAGGGCGTCCCGTGTGAAGGAGGCCTGCTCTGTGTTCAGGGTGACAGCGATGCTCTCTGTCTTACCCCCCCACTTGCTGTCCATGATCCGGCTGGTCAGCTTGTTCTTCAGACCCTCCTGGGAGATTCCCAACAGGTAGGCCGGGAACGCCAGGACTACCGGAACATGGATGACGGGAAGTGAGATAGGACAGAGAGGGGGATCACAAGTGCAAAGAGGGTATATGATAGGGGTTGATTTGGGATTGTGTGTGTGTGTGTGCGTGCGTGTGTGTGTAAGTGTAACTCACAGTCCTCACTCTCCACCACAGCGTAGTTTCCCTCCTCTCTGAAGGCGATGTTGCCCAGATGCAGGATGCCTGCTACGATCTGCAGCACCATGTCCTGCTCGTCTACAGACAGGCCCACCACTGACATGGCCTCCTAAAACACATAGACACAATGAAGACAAACTGCCTCTCTAGACATGTGGAAAAAAAAGAGAGAGAGAGAGAGCTCACCATGGTGTCAGAGAATTCCTTCTTATCGTTGATATCCTCCACGGTGTAGGTGCCAGACTGGTTCAGGTAGAGGTAGTAGTCAGGTGTGGTGACACCAAGGTTCTCCCTCATCTCTTTAGTGGCACCCATCAGGAGCTAAGGGTCAAGGGTCAGAGGTTGTTTGGTCAAAGGTTAAATAAGTGATGAAATTCTCTCCATAATGAGTTATTCTGTCCCACCTGGTAGTAGATGTGGAAGTTCCTCTCTCCCTGGTTCTGTGACACCACCCTGGACTTCTCCAACAGGAAGTTGGAGATCTTCCCTCCGTCTGGCTCTCCTCCACGGCTGAACTGGATCTCAAAGTACTTCCCCTGTGGTAACACAGAATACAGGGATTAAGGTTCCTTGTCCAGATAAGGCCTAAACCAGGAATGCAACAATAAAAGCTCCACCTAGATTTCTCCCTATTGCTTTCACCTTTCTGGTCCCATCAGATCTGTCAATGGGAGTGAAGGGCAGAAGGCCAAAACTTTTTTGGAATGAAATGCACCCCTAATTCCTTATCCATTTTATCGGTATTCCCAGATTCCCGGTTCTACTCACAAAGCGACTGGAGTTATTGTTGCGCACGGTCTTGGCATTCCCAAAGGCCTCCAGGAGAGGGTTGGATTGGAGGATGATGTCTTTTACGTGCTGTGAAGAAGAAGAATAAAGGAGAACAGATGAACGCACTAATACGTGTCTGAGACGATGAAATGAGAGAATGGAAGGGAGAATTAGAAAAATGGATCCCCTATACCTGGACTTTGGAACCTCCGCCCGACACCTTGGAGATGTAGCCCATTATGTATTTTGCTGCTACGGTCTTTCCTGCTCCACTCTCTCCACTGCAAAAACAACGGAAAAGCTTTGTGAAACAGGGCAACACCCTAACTCATTGTGATGATATCCCATTGACAGAATGCATGGTTTATGTGAAAGTTCAGGTTACTACAAAGTATAAAGCTTGATCTCTGGGAGTGAGATGATTGGTCAGACCTGATGATGACACACTGGTTCTCACAGTCGATCATCATGTTGCGGTACATGTTGTCAGCCAGGGCGTAGATGTGAGGGGGGTTCTCATACTGGGCCTGACAAAGGAGGAGCAAGCATTATTCCATTGTCCACAGCAGGTAGCCTAGCAGTTAAGAGCGTTGGGCCAGTAACTGAAAGGTCGCTGGTTTGAATCAGTCAAGTCGACTAGGTGAAAAATCTGTCGATGTGCCCTTCCTGGATAAGAGCGTCTGCTAAATGACTAAAATGTACAAACACATACATACATACATACATACATACATTCAGTTGAAGTCGGAAGTTTACATACACTTAGGTTGGAGTCATTAAAACTTGTTTTTCAACCACTCCACAAATTTCTTGTTAACAAACTATAGTTTTGGCAAGTCGGTTAGGACATCTACTTTGTGCATGACACAAGTAATTTTTCCAACAATTGTTTACAGACAGATTATTTCACTTATAATTCACTGTATCACAATTCCAGTGGGTCAGAAGTTTACATACACTAAGTTGACTGTGCCTTTAAACAGATTGGAAAATTCCAGAAAAGGATGTCATGGCTTTAGAAGCTTCTGATAGGCTAATTGACATCATTTGAGTCAATTGGAGGTGTACCTGTGGATGTATTTCAAGGCCTACCTTCAAACTCATTGCCTCTCTGCTTGACATAATGGGAAAATCAAAAGAAATCAGCCAAGACCTCAGAAAAAAATTTGAGATGATGAGCCACAAGTCTGGTTCATCCTTGGGAGCAATTTCCAAACGCCTGAAGGTACCACGTTCATCTGTACAAACAATAGTACGCAAGTATAAACACTGTGGGACCACACAGCCATCATACCGCTCAGGAAGGAGATGTGCTCTGTCTCCTAGAGATGAACGTACTTTGGTGCGAAAAGTGCAAATCAATCCCAGAACAATAGCAAAGTACCTTGTGAAGATGCTGGAGGAAACAGGTACAAAAGTATCTATATCCACAGTAAAACAAGTCCTATATCGACATAACCTGAAAAGGCTGCTCAGCAAGGAAGAAGCCACTGCTCCAAAACCGCTATAAACAAGCCAGACTACGGTTTGCAACTGCACATGGGGACAAAGATCGTAGTTTTTGGAGAAATGTCCTCTGGTCTGATGAAACAAAAATAGAACTGTTTGGCCATAATGACCATCGTTATGTTTGGAGGAAAAAGGGGGTAGCTTGCAAGCCGAAGAACACCATCCCATCCGTGAAGCACGGGGGTGGCAGCATCATGCTGTGGGGGTGCTTTGCTGCAGGAGGGACTGGTGCACTTCACAAAATAGATGGCATTGAAAATTATGTGGATATATTGAAGCAACATCTCAAGACATCAGTCAGGAAGTTAAAGCTTGGTCACAAATGGGTCTTCCAAATGGACAATGACCCCAAGCATGCTTCCAAAGTTGTGGCAAAATGGCTTAAGGACAACAATTGTGGTCCTCTGTAGCTCAATTGGTAGCGCACGGCGCTTATAACGCCAGGGTAGTGGGTTCGATCCCCGGGACCACCCATACGTAAAAATGTATGCACACATGACTAAGTCGCTTTGGATAAAAGCGTCTGCTAAATGGCATATTATATTATAAACAAAGTCAAGGTATTGGAGTGGCCATCACAAAGCCCTGACCTCAATCCTATAGAAAATGTTTGGGCAGAACTGAAAAAGTATGTGCGAGCAAGGAGGCCTACAAACCTGACTCAGTTACACCAGCTCTGTCAGGAGGAATGGGCCAAAATTCCCCCAACTTATTGTGGGAAGCTTGTGGAAGGCAACCCGAAACGTTTGACCCAAGTTAAACAATTTAAAGGCATTGCTACCAAATTCTCATTGAGTGTATGTAAACTTCTGACCCACTGGGAATGTGATGAAAGAAATAAAAGCTGAAATAAATAAATCATTCTATTCTATTATTCTGACATTTCACATTCTTAAAATAAAGTGGTGATCCTAACTGACCTAAGACATGGAATTTTTACTAGGATTAAATGTCAGGAATTGTGAAAAACTGAGTTTAAATGTATTTGGCTGTGTATGTAAACTTCTGACTTCAACTGTACATACAGTACCAGTCAAAAGTTTGGACACACCTACTCATTCAAGGGTTTTTCTTAATTTGTACTAATTTTCTACATTGTAGAATAATAGTGAAGACATCAAAACTATGAAATAACACATATGGAATCATGTATTAACCAAAAAAGTGTTAAACAAATCAAAATATATTTTATATTTGAGATTCTTCAAAGTAGCCACCCTTTGCCTTGATGACAGCTTTGCACACTCTAGGTGTTCTCTCAACCAGCTTCATGAGGAATGCTTTTCTAACAGTCTTGAAGGAGTTCCCACATATGCTGAGCACTTATTGGCTGCTTATCCTTCACTCTGCGGTCAAACTCATCCCAATTGGGTTGAGGTCGGGTGATCTGTGGTATACACAGGTGGCGAATCGCATCTCTGCATGTCTGGCAGACATATCAGTGTGGATGACGGATCACCACCTCAAGCTGAACCTCGGCAAGACGAAGCTGCTCTTCCTCCCGGGGAAGGACTGCCCGCTCCATGATCTCGCCATCACGGTTGACAACTCCGTTGTGTCCTCCTCCCAGAGTGCAAAGAACCTTGGCATGACCCTGGACAACACCCTGTCGTTCTCCGCTAACATCAAAGCGGTGACCCGATCCTGTAGGTTCATGCTCTACAACATTCGCAGAGTACGACCCTGCCTTACACAGGAAGCGGCACAGGTCCTAATCCAGGCACTTGTCATCTCCCATCTGGATTACTGCAACTCGCTGTTGGCTGGGCTCCCTGCCTGTGCCATTAAACCCCTACAACTCATCCAGAACACTGCAGCCCGTCTGGTGTTCAACCTTCCCAAGTTCTCTCACGTCACCCCGCTCCTCCGCACACTCCACTGGCTTCCAGTTGAAGCCTGCATCTGCTACAAGACCATGGTGCTTGCCTACGGAGCTGTGAGGGGAATGGCACTTCCGTACCGTCAGGCCCTGATCAGTCCCTACACACAAACGAGGGCATTGCGTTCATCCACCTCTGGCCTGCTGGCCCCCCTACCTCTGCGGAAGCACAGTTCCCGCTCAGCCCAGTCAAAACTGTTCGTTGCTCTGGCACCCCAATGGTGGAACAAGCTCCCTCACGACGCCAGGACAGCGGTGTCAATCACCACCTTCCGGAGACACTTGAAACCCCACCTCTTTAAGGAATACCTGGGATAGGATAAAAGTAATCCTTCTACTCTCCCCCTACCCCACCCCCAAAAAAATTAAAATATATATATTTTAAAGTGGTTGTCCCACTGGATATCATAAGGTGAATGCACCAATTTGTAAGTCGCTCTGGATAAGAGCGTCTGCTAAATGACGAAAATGTAAATGTAAATGTAATTGTGGAGGCCAGGTCATCTGATGCAGCACTCCATCACTCTCCTTGGTCAAATAGCTCTTACACAGCCTGGAGGTGTGTTTTGGGTCATTGTCCTGTTGAAAAACAAATGATAGTCCCACTAAGTGCAAACCAGATGGGATGGCGTATCGCTTCAGAATGCTGTGGTAGCCATGCTGGTTAAGTGTGCCTTGAATTCTAAATAAATCACTGACAGTGTCACCAGCAAAGCACTCCCACACCATAACACCTCCTCCATGCTTTATGGTGGGATCTACACATGCGGAGATCATCCGTTCACCCACACCGCGTCTCATAAAGACACAGCGGTTGGAACCAAAAATCTCAAATTTGGACTCCAGACCAAAGGACGCATTTCCACCGGTCTAATGTCCATTGCTCATGTTTCTTGGCCCAAGCAGGACTCTTCTTCTTATTGGTGTCCTTTAGTATTGGTTTCTTTGCAGCAATTTGACCATGAAGGCCTGATTCACACAGTCTCCTCTGAACAGTTGATGTTGAGATGTGTCTGTTACTTGAACTCTGTGAAGCATTTATTTGGGCTGCAATCTGAGGTGCAGTTAAGTCTAATGAACTTATCCTCTGCAGCAGAGGTAACTCTGGGTGTTCCTTTCCTGTGGCGGTCCTCATGAGAGAAAGAATCTCAAATATAAAATATGTTTTGATTTGTTTAACACTTTTTTGGTTACTACATGTGTTATTTCATAGTTTTGATTTCTTCAATATTATTCTACAATGTAGAAAATAGTAAAAATAAAGAAAAACCCTGGAATGAGTAGGTGTGTCCAAACGTTTGACTGGTACTGTATATATAGATATATATATATATATATAAACTCAGCAAAAAAAGAAACATCCTCTCACTGTCAACTGCGTTTATTTTCAGCAAACTTAACGTGTAAATATTTGTATGAACATAACAAGATTCAACAACTGAGACAAACTGAACAAGTTCCACAGACATGTGACAAACAGAAATTGAATAATGTGTCCCTGAACAAAGGGGGGGGGGGGGTCAAAATCAAAAAGTAACAGTCAGTATCTGGTGTAGCCACCAGCTGCATTAAGTACTGCAGTGCATCTCCTCCTCATGGACTGCACCAGATTTGCCAGTTCTTGCTATGTTACCCCACTCTTCCGTCAAGGCACCTGCAAGTTCCCAGACATTTCTGGGGGGAATGGCCCTAGCCCTCACCCTCCGATCCAACAGGTCCCAGACGTGCTCAATGGGAATGAGATCCGGGCTCTTCGCTGGCCATGGCAGAACACTGACATTCTGTCTTGCAGGAAATCACGCACAGAACGAGCAGTATGGCTGGTGGCATTGTCATGCTGGAGGGTCATGTCAAGATGAGCCTGCAGGAAGGGTACCACATGAGGGAGGAGGATGTCTTCCCTGTAACGCACAGTGTTGAGATTGCGATGACAACAAGCTCAGTCCGATGATGCTGTGACACACCGCCCCAGACCATGACGGACCCTCCACCTCCAAATCGATCCCGCTCCAGAGTACAGGCCTCTGTCTTTCGACGATAAACGCGAATCCGACCATCACCCCTGGTGAGACAAAACCGCGACTCGTCAGTGAAGAGCACTTTTTGCCAGCCCTGTCTGGTCCAGCGATGGTGGGTTTGTGCCCATAGGCAACGTTGTTGCCGGTGATGTCTGGTGAGGACCTGCCTTGTAACAGGCCTACAAGCCCTCAGTCCAGCCTCTCTCAGCCTATTGCGGACAGTCTGAGCACTGATGGAGGGATGGTGCATTCCTGGTGTAACTCGGGCAGTTGTTGTTGCCATCCTGTACCTGTCCCGCAGGTGTTATGTTCGGATGTACAGATCCTGTGCAGGTGTTGTTACACGTGGTCTGCCACTGCGAGGACGATCAGCTGTCCGTCCATCTCCCTGTAGCGCTGTCTTAGGCGTCTCACAGTATGGACATTGCAATTTATTACCCTGGCCACATCTGCAGTCCTCAATGCCCTGGCCACATCTGCAGTCCTCATGCCTCCTTGCAGCATGCCTAAGGCACGTTCACGCAGATGAGCAGGGACCCTGGGCATCTTTCTTTTGGTGTTTTTCAGAGTCAGTAGAAAGGCCTCTTTAGTGTCCTAAGTTTTCATAACTGTGACCTTAATTGCCTACCGTCTGTAAGCTGTTAGTGTCTTAACAACCGTTCCACAGGTGCATGTTCATTAATTGTTTATTGTTCATTGAACAAGCATGGGAAACAGTGTTTAAACCCTTTACAATTAAGATATGTGAAGTTATTTGGATTTTTACGAATTATCTTTGAAAGACAGGGTCCTGAAAAAGGGACGTTTCTTTTTTTGCTGAGTTTATAAATGTTTTCTACAAGCCCTAGGTGGCTTGCTATCAAACATCCAGCACTTTATTTTCAACATATACTGTCTTTTTATTAGATGTGTTTTTGTCCAGCTCGGTAAACAGCATTCACAATAGATGAAGCTTCTTACTTACAGCACTTTAGATAAATAGTGATACAAAAAAATAATTTACAAAATCTTCAGCAGCAGCATACATTATCACATATTTGTAATAGAACTGGTTAATCAAGTGTCTACTGGTCCCTCAGACCAGAGTGAAACTAAGGACATTAACTGAGAGACAGGAAGCGTTGGGGTTATTCATTAACTCTGTCATTATGAGGTGAGGTAAACAATGGACAACTTAATGGCAGTGAACATATCATTTACATGATAGTGGGAATGTGGAAGGGCCTACTTCGCATCACATATTGATAAGCAGGACTATACAATCAGCATTTTATACACTACAGTTTCTCCGTCTAGATCGAGTGATGCAAACAAATCCTGAAACTGGTAGGTAGGTGCAGCCAGCCAGCCAGACAGCAGAAAGCCCAGTGGGTTTAGTAGTGTATATTACTCACAGCTCCCTGGTAGAGCTCCACCTCTCTGTCAGTGAAGTAGGGCAGCTGTTTAAAGGGGTTGACAGAGATCAGCACCGACCCTATGTAGGTCTGAGGAAGACCCGTTAAGGAAAACTCGAATAACCATCTAGAATACAGCACCGGCAGGGGCCACAACGACGTTGATGTGTGTAGTTGTAGCTGTGATCGCAGTGCTAGTCCCTAACGCTACATGTGGTGTACTGTAAATATGGTGGTTGAGACACAAACATATTATCCTTCCATGTTGTTCTACACTTTTTTAAAGTATGTTATTAAGGCTAATCTCATAACAAGCTAATGTGGCTGAAGTGATCACAGGGTGTGTGTATGACAGAGAGACTACGGTGTATGTACATCTACAAAGCATAGCAAAGCCTCAGTGTATTTACCACATATAGCAGTGTGTGCCCTGGTTCTACTACAAGCTGAAGGATACAAAGATGTAGTCGTCCATGTATCTCTTCTTGAGGTTGTCAGTGATGGCATCCTCGTTGATCTTGGAGAGCAGGACCATGTCGTCCACCCCGCTGATCTTAACATTCTGGGTCTGCCAGTGGTAGCGCTCCTTACTCCCCTGAGACAGAGAAACAGAGACAGAGACAGAGAGAGACAGAGACAGAGAGAAAGAGGGAGACAGAGAAAGAGGGAGGCAGAGAGAGAGAAAGAGGGAGATAAATAATCTTATTACAACCAGTCTGTGCAAATTCAAATTCTCTCTTTCTGTTTCAACTCCTCTCCTCGTCCATTAATGAACACTCATACACTGCTCAAAAAAATTAAGGGAACACTTAAACAACACAATGTAACTCCAAGTCAATCACACTTCTGTGAAATCAAACTGTCCACTTAGGAAGCAACACTGATTGACAATACATTTCACATGCTGTTGTGCAAATGGAATAGACAACAGGTGGAAATTATAGGCAATTAGCAAGACACCCCCAATAAAGAAGTGGTTCTGCAGGTGGTGACCACAGACCACTTCTCAGCTCCTATGCTTCCTGGCTGATGTTTTGGTCACTTTTGAATGCTGGCGGTGCTTTCACTCTAGTGGTAGCATGAGACGGAGTCTACAACCCACACAAGTGGCTCAGGTAGTGCAGCTCATCCAGGATGGCACATCAATGCGAGCTGTGGCAAGAAGGTTTGCTGTGTCTGTCAGCGTAGTGTCCAGAGCATGGAGGCGCTACCAGGAGACAGGCCAGTACATCAGGAGACGTGGAGGAGGCCGTAGGAGGGCAACAACCCAGCAGCAGGACCGCTACCTCCGCCTTTGTGTAAGGAGGAGCAGGAGGAGCACTGCCAGAGCCCTGCAAAATGACCTCCAGCAGGCCACAAATGTGCATGTGTCTGCTCAAACGGTCAGAAACAGACTCCATGAGGGTGGTATGAGGGCCCGACGTCCACAGGTGGGGGATGTGCTTACAGCCCAACACCATGCAGGACGTTTGGCATTTGCCAGAGAACACCAAGATTGGCAAATTCGCCACTGGCGCCCTGTGCTCTTCACAGATGAAAGCAGGTTCACACTGAGCACGTGACAGACGTGACAGAGTCTGGAGACGCTGTGGAGAACGTTCTGCTGCCTGCAACATCCTCCAGCATGACCAGTTTGGCGGTGGGTCAGTCATGGTGTGGGGTGGCATTTCTTTGGGGGGCTGCACAGCCCTCCATGTGCTCGCCAGAGGTAGCCTGACTGCCATTAGGTACCGAGATGAGATCCTCAGACCCCTTGTGAGACCATATGCTGGTGCGGTTGGCCCTGGGTTCCTCCTAATGCAAGACAATGCTAGACCTCATGTGGCTGGAGTGTGTCAGCAGTTTCTGCAAGAGGAAGGCATTGATGCTATGGACTGGCCCGCCCGTTCCCCAGACCTGAATCCAATTGAGCACATCTGGGACATCATGTCTCGCTCCATCCACCAACGCCACGTTGCACCACAGACTGTCCAGGAGTTGGCGGATGCTTTAGTCAAGGTCTGGGAGGAGATACCTCAGGAGACCATCCACCACCTCATCAGGAGCATGCCCAGGCGTTGTAGGGAGGTCATACAGGCACGTGGAGGCCACACACACTACTGAGCCTCATTTTGACTTGTTTTAAGGACATTACATCAAAGATGGATCAGCCTGTAGTGTGGTTTTCCACTTTAATTTTGAGGGTGACTCCAAATCCAGACCTCCATGGGTTGATAAATTTGATTTCCATTGATAATTTTTGTGTGATTTTGTTGTCAGCACATTCAACTATGTAAAGAAAAAAGTATTTAATAAGATTATTTCATTCATTCAGATCTAGGATGTGTTGTTTAAGTGTTCCCTTAATTTTTTTGAGCAGTGTATGTACTCATTAACTCAGAACACTGACTGAGGAGTGGGAGTTGGAAAGATCAGTGATGTGCTGGTAGCAGGGAAACTGAATATGCCGGAATCTGACATACCAACTACTTTACACAAAAGGCTGTGAGCTCTTCAAAATCGCATTGTGGAATTCTGTAATGTACAACGGTTTGTGTGGTGCAAATTGTAATGGCCGCACAGTGTACACCGGTGGTCACCAACCTTGTACACAATACATGATATCAAAGTAGCAATACAACAGAAAAAATATATACAGTGTGTGCAAATGTAGCAAGTTATGGAGGTAAGGCAATAAATAGGCCATAGTGCAAAATAATTACAATTTAGTATCAACACTGGAATGATAGATGTGCAAGAGATGATGTGCAAATAGAGATATTGGGGTGCAAATGAGCAAAATAAATAACAATATGGGGATGAGGTAGTTGGGTGGGCTAATTTCAGATGGGCTGTGTACAGGTGCAGTGATCGGTAAGGTGCTCTAACAACTGATGCTTAAAGTTAGTGAGGGAGATAAGAGTCTCCAGCTTTAGAGATTTTTGCAGTTTGTTCCAGTCATTGACAGCAGAGAACTGGAAGGAATGGTGGCTAAAAGAGGTGTTGGCTTTGGGGATGACCAGTGAGATATACCTGCTGGAACGCATACTACGGGTGGGTGTTGCTATGGTGACCAATGAGCTAAGATAAGGCGGGGATTTGCCTAGCAGTGATTTATAGATGGCCTGGAGCCAGTGGGTTTGGCGACGAATATGTAGTGAGGACCAGCCAACAAGAGTGTACAGGTCACAGTGGTGGGTAGTATATGGGGCTTTGGTGACAAAACGGATGGCACTGTGATAGACTACATCCAATTTGCTGAGTAGAGTGTTGGAGGCTATTTTGTAAATGACATCGCCGAAGTCAAGGATCGGTAGGATAGTCAGTTTTACGAGGGCATGTTTGGCAGCATGAGTGAAGGAGGCTTTGTTGCGAAATAGGAAGCCGATTCTAGATTTAACTTTGTATTGGAGATGCTTAATGTGAGTCTGGAAGGATAGTTTACAGTCTAACCAGACACCTAGGTATTTGTAGTTGTCCACATACTCTAGGTCAGACCTGCCGGGAGTAGTGATTCTAGTCGGGTGGGCGGGTGCCAGCAGCGTTCGATTGAAGAGCATGCATTTAGTTTTACTAGTGTTTAAGAGCAGTTGGAGGCTATGGAAGGAGTGTTGTATGGCATTGAAGCTCATTTTGGAGGTTTGTTAACACAGTGTCCAATGAAGGGCCAGATGTATACAAAATGGTGTCGTCTGCGTAGAGGTGGATCTGAAAGTCACCAGCAGCAAGAGCGACATCATTGATATACACAGAGAAAAGAGTCGGCCCGAGAATTGAACCCTGTGGCACCCCCATAGAGACTGCCATAGGTCCAGACAACAGGCTCTCCGATTTGACACATTGAACTCTATCTGAGAAGTAGTTGATGAACCAGGCAAGGCAGTCATTTGAGAAACCAAGGCTATTTAGTCTGCCAATAAGAATACGTTGGTTGACAGAGTCGAAAGCCTTGGCCAGGTCGATGAAGACGGCTGCACAGTACTGTCTATTATCGATCGCGGTTATAATATCGTTTAGGACCTTGAGCGTGGCTGAAGTGCACCCATGACCAGCTCGGAAACCGGATTGCATAGCGGAGAAGGTACGGTGGGATTCGAAATGGTCGGTGATCTGTTTGTTAGCTTGGCTTTCAAAAACTTTCGAAAAAGGCAGGGCAGGATGGATATAGGTCTGTAACAGTTTGGATCTAGAGTGTCACCCCCTTTGAAGAGGGGGATGACCGCGGCAGCTTTCCAATCTCTGGGGATCTCAGACGTTATGAAAGAGAGGTTGAACAGGCTAGTAATAGGGGTTGCGACAATTTCGGCTGCTAATTTTAGAAAGAAAGGGTCCAGTTTGTCTAGCCCAGATGATTTGTAGGGGTCCAGATTTTGCAGCTCTTTCAGAACATCAGCTGTCTGAATTTGTGTGAAGGAGAAGTGGGGGGGGGGGGGGGCATGGGCAAGTTGCAGCGGATGGTGCAGAGCTGGTGGCCGGGGTAGTGGTAGCCAGGTGGAAAGCATGGCCAGCCGTAGCAAAATGCTTGTTGAAATTCTCGATTATTGTAGATTTATCGGTGGTGATAGTGTTTCCTAGCCTCAGTGCAGTGGGCAGCTGCGAGGAGGTGCTCTTATTCTCCATGGACTCTACAGTGTCCCAAAACTTTTTGGAGTTAGTGCTACAGGATGCAAATTTCTGTTTGAAAAAGCTAGCCTTTGCTTTCCTAACTGCTTGTATATATTGGTTCCTAAATTCCCTGAAAAGTTGCATATCGCGGGGGCAATTCGATGCTAATGCAGTACGCCACAGGATGTTTTTGTGCTGGTCAAGGGCAGTCAAGTCTGAGGAGAACCAGGGGCTATATCTGTTCTTAGTTCTGAATTTTTTGAATGGGGCATGCTTATTTAAGATTGAGAGGAAAGCACTTTTAAAGAACAACCAGGCATCCTCTACTGACGGAATGAGATCGATATCCATCCAGGATACCTGGGCCAGGTCAATTAGGAAGGCCTGCTCGCTAAAGTGTTTTAGGGAGCATTTGACAGTGATGAGGGGTGGTCGTTTGACCGCGGACCCGTTACGGACGCAGGCAATAAGGCAGTGATCACTGAGATCCTGGTTGAAGACAGCGAAGGTGTATTTAGAGGGTAAGTTAGTCAGGATGATATCTATGAGGGTGCCCATGTTACGGATTTTGGGTTGTACCTGGTAGGTTCCTTGATAATTTGTGTGAGATTGAGGGTATCTAGTTTGGATTGTAGGATGGCCGGGGTGTTAAGCATATCGCAGTTTAGGTCACCAAGCAGTATGAACTCTGAGGATAGATGGGGGGCAATCAATTCACATATGGTGTCCAGGGCACAGCTGGGGGCTGAGGGGGTCTGTAGCAAGCGGCAACAGTGAGATACTTATTTCTGGAAAGGTGGATTTTTAGAAGTAGGAGCTCAAACTGTTTGGGCACAGACCTGGATAGTATGATAGAGCTCTGCAGGCTATCTCTACAGTAGATTGCAACTCCACCCCCTTTGGCAGTTCTATCTAGACGGAAAATGTTGTAGTTGGGGATGGACATTTCTGAATTTTTGGTGGCCTTCCTAAGCCAGGATTCAGACACTGCTAGAACATCAGGGTTGGCGGAGTGTGCTAATGCAGTGAATAACTCAAACTTAGGAAGTAGACTTCTGATGTTAACATGCAAAAAGCCAAGGCTTTTACGGTTACAGAAGTCAACAAATGATAGCGCCTGGGGAGTAGGAGTGATACTGGGGGCTGCAGGGCCTGGGTTGACCTCTACATCACCAGAGGAACAGAGGAGGACTAGAATAAGGATACGGCTAAAGGCTTTAAGAACTGGTCTTCTAGTGCGTTTGGTACAGAGAATAAAGGGGGCACCACACAACCATAAAGATTTTCCCACCACATGTATTACACAATCACAGCAGCCTCTATTTCAGAAGAGGATGAGAGCTATGGTCATACTCTAACAGCTAAAGAAGAAATGTCTCAACTGTTGACGTGAATCTACACACTCTTACCAAAATAACCTTGAGTATTGCCATATTGACCACAAGTTAGCGCTGTAGTAACTGTCATAATATAGCGGTGTGCCTGCCAGGATGAAACAGAACAGTATCATTTTATTTATTTAACTAGGCAAGTCAATTTAGAACAAATTCTTAATGACAATGACGGCCTACCATGAGGCAATAAATGTTTATGATTGAAATACCCTGGACAATTCAGTGATGTAAAGTAATTGTCAAACACACATCACATTATACAAGGTGCTGAATGAGAAACTCTGCATATGAAAGAAACAGAAAGGTTAAGGAGCAATATAGTGTGCAGGCTGTGTAGTTTCTTGATACATTCAGTGATGGTCAGATGGGCATGCAGAGGCAATGCCACGAGGTAAAGACCTTGTGATTTATCAGTCATGAATCACCATGACAGACTGACGGTTTGGGTATTGCAACAGACAGTCGAGTTCTCGTGGAACAGTCATGCGTCTGTGGAATTTATAACAAGGAACCAAAAAGGTCACAGGGTGAATACCAACAGTGGTTTGTTCTCCTTGTCTCCTTAACTTGATCAGTACTGATCGAAATTAGGAGATCGGGAAAGTAAGAATATTCTGTCACGTTGTCCTCCTAAATGTGTCCAACCAATACACAGACTCCCGATGTTGAGTCCCAAAGCTATGCCCAGTTATAATTGTGTATGCATGACGTCACAGAGAGGGGTCTGTCCCCCGTGGACCTCAAATCTTCCTATCCTGAATTGTCTACATTCCATTTTCCTCCTAGGGCCTGTTCAGTTGGGATAACCCTGCCCAGACACGTTGTTCCAGGTTGATTCATTTGAATCAGCTTCACATGCTGTTTGACAGGGAAGACAGCAAAACAAACCATTTTGCTAGCTGAGTGCAGTAACGTTTAGAGGCAAAACATTTACTATAGTAGTATAGCCACGGGAAGTAGTTTGGGATTTTTTTATTGGCAGCAGAGCAAAAAATATTTTTCATGCTCTTATTGGGTCCACTAATACAGGACTATTAAAAGCCCAGTGCACTACTTTTGTGAGGAAAATAAACAAATAAACAATTAATATATATTTTTATTCCGATTTTTCAGGGGGTGCTGCAGCACCCCAACTCTCCGTAGCTAAGTGTAGTAGACTACAGGTATGCATAGGCTGTGATTTAGGTGTGCATGCAATTGGACCACTGGAAAAAGTGTATGCCCAGGCTACTAGTGAGTTTCCATCTGTGGTTAGGCCTAAGCTATGTGCCTATTCCAATGTTATTAGATACCACAGCTCCCTTTCCTATAGCCTAGCACCACTGATCATGACTTCACAGGTGGAAGCAACACTAAGGTGAAAACCTGTCCATACTTTTCAGTTATTGGAAAGCAGATCAAAAAGTACTGGGACATTTGAGGCAATGGCCTACTGATTGAATCAAATGTTCACAACAAGGAAGTCTGTGCAAAAGAAACCTGCGCAGACTTACTGATATTGCATCGTGTGGTTCCAACAGTGCCAGTTGTTTAAAGTCAGTGATTTTTGGAATCAAAGAATGGACAGCGCCTTTTCGAGCTCCGATCATGCAGCCAAGGATATTTGTCTACAATCCTTGTCAGCCACCAGGTTTTTATATCACAAGCACTAGGCAATCTGACTTGTGCTGGCTCAAGGAATATTCACCAGTCGGGAGAAAAGCACAAACTTCTCATGAGTAGGCTACACCTTCGAGTTATGATGTTTAAATGAATTTCGGTGTGTAGTTGTGAATGATAAAGAACGCAGAGAAATTAAAGTATAGGTTACTTACCATTTTAACGTGATATTACTTCCTGATTCAGTTCCCAGCCGTAAAGTTTGAGAAATCCACTTTACACGGAAAGCTTGAGGCGCTAAGCAAGGAATGTCCCGAGCTCAGGTGAAACTCAAACGTAATATCATACTTATAAATCTAAAGATGGTTCATTTAATTTTCGGTATGATATGCTGTTTTCTATAATTGTAAAAACTTTCACCCGGTGCTTCAAAGTTGATGGAGTAGCCTAGCCTGACTTCTTCTAAGGAGGTGTGGTCAGGTTGTAAGTAATTTAAACATTTGGTTAATAGCGGCAAGTGTGGACAGGTAAGGGAATACCTCTGCAGATGGCTCCCCATGATGGGTGAAGCAGTATTTTATTTAACTCCAGAATGTTTAAATAAATAAAAAATTGAAAGCCT
Organism: Coregonus lavaretus; assembly: GCF_964263955.1. Taxonomy (NCBI): domain Eukaryota; kingdom Metazoa; phylum Chordata; class Actinopteri; order Salmoniformes; family Salmonidae; genus Coregonus; species Coregonus lavaretus. The sequence goes on along the minus strand of NC_139990.1, from coordinate 47,505,557 downwards.
ATCACCCAAGTACTGAGGTGGCAAGTAGTAGTTGTAGTAGATAGTAACGTATTGAATATTCGGGCAGGTAAAAATGTCATTTTCAACAGCCTGACTGAGACAAATTACATTTATTACAAAGAAACATTTACAAGTTAAGGGAGGTCACATGATCATAACAGCTGGTCCATTAAATAACAGGTCATAAAGAAATAAAAGGATTGACAAAAACACTAAGGTAGTAGAAAAACGGTTGGGAGAAATAAAGTTAATTAGGATTCTAGCTTGTAATTAGTTTGCCCTTTCATATTCAGACTTCTGGAACAGGGGTGAAAATCCAGCTTCTATTGAGATGAATGTGGAGTGGTGGATGGAAATAAAACTGTCATGATGAAACAGAGAACAGGATAAGGTTTTGTATCTCTATCCCGCCCTCAAACACAGAAAATCAGCCATACAGTTCATAGTCCATAGACCCTATCCTTATCAACCTCGATCCCAAAAGTATTCTGAATAAGAAATGTTGAACACTTTTAAGCCAACCATTCGTGAATTGACTATTTTCCTTAATGTTCAAAGCCTTTGCTGCTTTTGTGAAATACTGGGTTCTTTTGAGCTACTTCAGCCACACTGGTGTCCTTGGTAAACTGCTCTCCTTTTGTGTATTCAGACCATTCCGACAAGTACCAATCACTCAACACATAGACAGCAGTAGGCTCTTCTTCTTCTTCATCCAAAATGATACCAGGCATAAATACACGTCTTCACAGTTGAATGTGTCATGTCCCTTCATACAAAGTGATGAACAAAAGCTTACAGAAGAAATTAGGTTGATAGGAGATACATCGGTAGCGTGGAGCTACCTCATTCCAACCCACTATTGTAGGGTCATATTTAGAGGGAACTATGTGCATCTAGCAAACAATGTCACTCCTCAACAACCAAGAACAGTCGTGAGTATGGCGTTCCAATGACAGGGGAACAGAGCTGGTTCCTAAGCATTTCGGTAAGAGTGTTCATTCCATGACTGCGAAAGTGTAGAGAAAGCCACTATAATAGAGAGTTGGGAATGAGATGGTAAATATGGAGACTGAACACACTCACACACTGGGGTGAGACAGATTGAGTTAAAGGGCTGGTGAGTGTCATGAATATCTGGAGGCACAGGTCATTACTGTACCATTAGATACTGAAGAGAGGGGGAGAAACAGAACAGATTCCTCTTTGAGAAAACAAAGCAAACTGAAAGATATAAAATAAAAAAAGGGGATAAAACAGACAGACAACACAAACAAAAAGGAAAAGTTGCCAAACAGAGCAAGAGACAAGAATAAGGGTGGAGGAAAATATCAAAAGAGGAAAACCTTCACAGCTGAAACCTCTCCTGTCTCCTGTCTTCAGTCTAAATCCTGTGAGCAAAGACATTAGTCCAAGGTTGAGGTTGTGTTAGAAAGAGAACTATAACCAAACGTATTCTGTCCATAGAGGTATGGGGGCAAGTATGGGGGAGTGGTCTTTGCCAGTGGTGTGGCCTCTCCAGTCCAGTCCATGTATGTCCACTGCACATTTAGAAACATACACACTCATGTATCCTTTCCACACACACACGTCCTGTACACACACGTTCACATGATGCCGTTGGTGAGGTACTGGAAGCCATCGTAGAGCTTGGTGGTGATGGAGCGCATGGATCCGTCTACCATCTGCTCCACCAGGACCTGCAGCTGCTCCTCCGTCAGGCTCATGTGGAAACGCTCCTTCAGGGTCCGGATGGTGCTGGAGCCGTGGAAGCAGGGCAGCTGGGAGCCTGGGAGGGAGAAGAGAGGGGCACTGACGATGTACAGTGTAGTACGGTTTGGTACTTACAATGACCAACTGTACTTATCGATAAAGCACATTCCTCAAAGTTAAAGCTGCTTTTCAGGACTAACTAAAGCTAACATGACTAATATACAGATTAGGACAAGAGAGAAATGTCATGACTGACACACAGTTGTGTGTTAGGACAAGGTAAGAATTAAGAGTAATTACCTTGCTGCATGATCTCCACTATCTGGATGACTTTGTCCATGTGTTTACGTGCTGCTATCAGGCCCTGCAGCATGAGCATCTTATAGTAATTAAACATGTCTCCATCCAGACCTCCCATCACCTAGAGAGACAGAGCATCTTATAGTAATTAAACATGTCTCCATCCAGACCTCCCATCACCTAGAGAGAGACAGAGCATCTTATAGTAATTAAACATGTCTCCATCCAGACCTCCCATCACCTAGAGAGACAGAGCATCTTATAGTAATTAAACATGTCTCCATCCAGACCTCCCATCACCTAGAGAGACAGAGCATCTTATAGTAATTAAACATGTCTCCATCCAGACCTTCCATCACCTAGAGAGACAGAGCATCTTATAGTAATTAAACATGTCTCCATCCAGACCTCCCATCACCTAGAGAGAGACAGAGCATCTTCTAGTAATTAAACATGTCTCCAACCAGACCTCCCATCACCTAGAGAGACAGAGCATCTTATAGTAATTAAACATGTCTCCATCCAGACCTCCCATCACCTAGAGAGACAGAGCATCTTATAGTAATTAAACATGTCTCCATCCAGACCTCCCATCACCTAGAGAGAGACAGTCACAAGAACCACTGTTGTAATAATCCATTTGCTTTGTTCAAGATGACAAAGTGTTTCAAACCTCTGCTTTACTCCTGGTTCAACAGAGTGCAAATCTGAATCAGAATGTCCAAGTAGTGTTCCTGTCATTTAACTCACATCTACAAACTCGCTGGTGAGCTTGAAAGCAGAGGTCTCGAAGCCCAGGTTGCGGGGCGAGCTGGACAGAATGAAGCCAAAGTCTATGTGGATGATGTGGCCCTCGGCGTCCAACAGGATGTTGCCATTGTGTCTGGAGAGAAATGACAGGAGGAGAGAGATGAGAGAACAGAAATGGTCAGAAAGAAAGAGGGGAACGAGATGAGAGTGATCAGGATGTAAGCGATGAAAGAGGATGAAGGAGTGAATGAGAGGGAGTAGTGGGAGTGTCTGACCTGTCTTTGACCTGCAGCAGGTAGCAGATGAGACAGTAGCCTGCACAGCTCTGAACAAAGTTGCGCTGGGCCGTGAGGAAGGCCTCAGTGGTGTGGGTACCGTGTTCCTGCAGGAAGTAGTCCAGCAGAGGCATCTGGCTCTGTTTCTTCACCTGGCGGAGGGATAACAGAGAACTTTAACATTTAAAGTCCCATTCCAGTCACCTTTTCACCTCCTTTAACAGCTGATTTACTTAACAAAAGGCACATCTTAATAGGTGGTCCAGTCATGACACCTTAATAGGTGGTCCAGTCATCCCCTGCTGATTTTGTACGTTTGCCCACTGAGAAAGACATGATCAGTCTATAATTTTAATGGTATGTTTATTTGAACAGTGAGAGCCAGAATAACAAAACAAATCCAGAAAAACGCATGTCAAAAATGTTATAAATTCATTTGCATTTTAATGAGGGAAATAAGACCCCTCTGCAAAACATGACTTAGTACTTGGTGGCAAAACCTGTTGGCAATCACAGAGGTCAGACGTTTCTTGTAGTTGGCCACCAGGTTTGCACACATCTCAGGAGGGATTTTGTCCCACTCCTCTTTGCAGATCTTCTCCAAGTCATTAAGGTTTCGAGGCTGACGTTTGGCAACTCGAACCTTCAGCTCCCTCCACAGATTTTCTATGGGATTAAGGTCTGGAGACTGGCTAGGCCACTCCAGGACCTTAATGTGCTTCTTCTTGAGCCACTCCTTTGTTGCCTTGGCCGTGTGTTTTGGGTCATTGTCATGCTGGAATACTCATCCACAACCCATTTTCAATGCCCTGGCTGAGGGAAGGAGGTTCTCACCCAAGATTTGACGGTACATGGCCCCGTCCATCGTCCCTTTGATGCGGTGAAGTTGTCCTGTCCCCTTAGCAGAAAAACACCCCCAAAGCATCATGTTTCCACCTCCATGTTTGACGGCGGGGATGGTGTTCTTGGGGTCATAGGCAGCATTCCTCCTCCAAACACGGCGAGTTGAGTTGATGCCAAAGAGCTCCATTTTGGTCTCATCTGACCACTACACTTTCACCCAATTCTCCTCTGAATCATTCAGATGTTCATTGGCAAAGTTCAGACGGCCCTGTATATGTGCTTTCTTGAGCAGGGGGACCTTGTGGGCGCTGCAGGATTTCAGTCGTTCACGGCGTAGTGTGTTACCAATTGTTTTCTTGGTGACTATGGTCCCAGCTGCCTTGAGATCATTGACAAGATCCTCCCGTGTAGTTCTGGGCTGATTCCTCAACGTTCTCATGATCATTGCAACTCCACGAGGTGAGAACTTGCATGGAGCCCCAGGCCGAGGGAGATTGACAGTTATTTTGTGTATCTTCCATTTGCGAATAATCGCACCAACTGTTGTCACCTTCTCACCAAGCTGCTTGGCGATGGTCTTGTAGCCCATTCCATCCTTGTTTAGGTCTACAATCTTGTCCCTGACATCCTTGGAGAGCTCTTTGGTCTTGGCCATGGTGGAGAGTTTGGAATCTGATTGATTGATTGCTTCTATAATATGCCATTTAGCAGACGCTTTTATCCAAAGCGACTTACAGTCATGTGTGCATACATTTTTACGTATGGGTGGTCCCGGGGATCGAACCCACTACCCTGGCGTTACAAGCGCCATGCTCTACCAATTGAGCTACAGAGGACCTTCTGTGGACAGGTGTCTTTTATACAGGTAACAAGCTGAGATTAGGAGCACTCCCTTTAAGAGTGTGCTCCTAATCTCAGCTCGTTACCTGTATAAAAGACACCTGGGAGCCAGAAATCTTTCTGATTGAGAGGGGGTCAAATACTTATTTCCCTCATTAAAATGCAAATCAATTTATAACATTTTTGACATGCGTTTTTTCTGGATTTTTTTGTTGTTATTCTGTCTCTCACTGTTCAAATAAACCTACCATTAAAATTATAGACTGATAATTTCTTTGTCAGTGGGCAAACGTACAAAATCAGCAGGGGATCAAATACTTTTTTCCCTCACTGTATATATATATATTTTTTGCATATCCCAACTCCCCCTGAGACACTCTCGGAGAGTGGGGTCACGGCCAGGGCATTATCAACAGTGATCCTGGAGAAATTAGGGTCAAGTGCCTTGCTCAAGGGCGCATCAACATATTTTTCACCTTGTCGGCTTGGGGATTCTAACTAGCGACATTTCGGTTACTGGGCCAATGCTCTAACGCCCTAACCGCTAGGCTACCTGCCGCTAGAAGCCTAATATCTGGAAGAAAAGGTATTGATCTAGCTGGCTGAGGAGGGAAAGGTTTTGCGAGAGTAATGTTCTCAAATAGTAATGTTAAATACTACTAATAGCAAAGTTTGTTTTTGTGTGTGATTTTGTTGGAGCCTTTCTGAGCCCGCTCACCTGGTGGATGGACACTGCATTGACTATGGGTTCAATCATGCCGCTGTCAGAGGAGATCACCAGGATCTTGTAGGGTTTGATCCAGATAGGCACACGTTCCTGTTCCCAGATGATCTGGGAGAGGGAGAGAGGTACATGATTAGTACAGATAAAGTATATACTGTAGTCTAAATACTGAGTGTGGATATGTGGAAAGAGAAGCTCATCTTTGCTGTGTATGTGGAGTTGGAGCTAGAGTGTCCATAATTACCTGGAGCTGCTGCAGCACTTGAGAGGCCAGGAGCTCTTGCCGAAGGTCGTCGCCACACTTGACGATGACTGACAATAACCGCCAGGTAGGGATGTGACCATAGGGGGAACCCTCCCTTATCCGCCTGTTCAAAAGAACACAAAAAGTACAGGCACATACAATTAGCAAAGCTCAAACCTTTCCTCTAGCCTTGAGGTTACAATCGAGGCATGCAACACCTCTATGGTCCACTGCAGGGATTGAGTACGCACTGAACCTTCTCCTGCCACGGCTCCTTGAGGGCCACTGCTGAAGGGTCCTCTGGGTCCCGCTTGAATGTGGTCGGTGTGTGAGCTAGCTGCTCTGAGAGCCGGCGCCTATGTAGTGGGGGGAAGAAACACACTCTCACTGTTATACAAGAGGAACACTACTGAAGAAGCATCATATACATAACAGTTTGAAAGACTACAATATACCACCCAAAGCTATTCCTCTGTACCTGATGTCTCCAGCAGCGATGAAGATGGGCTCCTTGCTGTCTAGGCTGGTGATGCTGTCCACTGAGAACTGGGAGATGTTGTCACAGCTGTTGGTGTGGAACTCTGCGAGCTGGGAAAACAGAGGAGAGGGAAAGAACAGGGGAGAGAGTGAGTCTACAGCCCACATGAGGTGTGAAAACACAAGGGTTTACAACACTCCTTCACTATCTGATATGGGTGGGTACCACTTAAAATGTTTGGCTCCTGACCCCTACCTCCACCTGCAGATCCCCGATGTCGTCCACAGACCAGGCTTCGTTATCCTCATCGTAGTTGTGAACTGTTGAGAAGCCCCCGGCGCGCTGATCCGCTGTGATGCCGCAGTCCGGAAGGTTCTCCACTGAGCGCGTACTGCGGATCCTCGTCTCGGAGATCCGCAACGGAACGTTGGAGGTCTCAAAGTCCTCACACTCCAGAACCTCTACATAGATGAGGTATGGCGCCTGATGAGGTAGAGGTGATTGTTTACATGTTTGAATTGGTGCGTCGTCTCATTCTACACTGTGTGTGTGTGTGTCTCCCCCCACCTTGTCTTTGGAGTTGAGCACCACAGCCTGTGTGTGAGGGACGCGCACTACGTGGTGGTCGAAGGCGGCGGTGGGCAGCCAGACGCGGGCGGGCAGCTTGTGGTTGAGCAGCGACAGCTCCGAGATGAGCCGGGACGTCTTCTGCTCCTTGGTGGGAAGCGTGGCCAGCCGCTTCCCAATGCCCATCAGGGACTTGATGAACTCTCTCTGGGGTGCCAGACGTACTGGCTACAGAGGAGGAGGAAGCACGGCAAGAGTAAATAAGATGTATGAACATAATGACCTTTTGGAGGAATAGTGTTTTGTAAGAATAGTTCAGTGTTGTGTTGGAACCAAATACTCTCAACACAACACACCTTCTCATGTTGACCCCCAGAGAGTTGGGAAATCAGAGCACCACTCCCTTGTGAAATTACAACAGCAACTTAGATATACAGCCATGAGCCGCTGGTCCATTTGTGTCAAGTTTGTTTGAAATGATTCAGGAGTCAGGGCCCATTATTGCAGCTGATTCAAGTGAGCAAATGTGTATAATCGCCTGTAGTCTCAAAATAGCCTTTTAAAAGCTGACACACTTCAGCAACCAACTTGACACAAATGTCAGAAGATAAGACTAGTTGAAACAAGAAAGACCAGAACTTGAAACCATTAGCAAATCATTCATTTGAGGCTAAATTATTTCAGCAGTGGTTTAGCGAAGTCAAAGTCTACACAAGCCCCAAAACGTCATACACACATATTTTATCCTAAAACAGGAAAAATAGAAAATTAAACCATTAGAGTGGAGGTTTATAAGCATGTATCACAATCTGCACCCGTAACAATCATAGATACACAACTGACCAAAAAAGCGATGACGAACGGATCCCACTGCTGCCACCAATGACCCCTGAGGGCTTTTTAGCTCTGGAGCCCAAAGTTGCATATTGAGATACATGCTTACTTACGACTCCTCACTTCACATACAGAGAATAGTCTACACCCCGGCTGCCAATGGAGACAGGCAGCCATCATCCCAGAATGCACCACATAAGTATGTGGTGATGGAGGCCGTTAACTTACTGTACCAGTCTTAGTCTAACAATCAAGACTTTCTGAGTTGGAGCTAAGATCCTGGGAAAGGTGACAGGTTAAAGTACAAAGTAAGGAAAGGAAAGGCGGGTGGAGGGCAAGATAAGAACATTAACAATGTTTTTTTTGTTTGTTTTTTTAAATCAGCAACGACAATCATAATTAGGTACTATCCTTGATTAGTGTGGGCCAGTGAATGGGAAGAGGCTGCATTGTGCCTGTGCATTCCAGGGTCTTGTCGTGAGGAGTGACAACACATAACTGCAGATCTACCATGATCACTGTTGTCTGGGTGAACTACTACTAACACCGTCACATGACACTAAAGGTCACAGAGCAGGGGAACAGAAAATAGGAAAGCGAGAGAGAGATGAAAGCTCTCTCTATAGAGCTTGGGGAATCAAGGACAAGGAAGACATTAAGAGAAAGAAAAGAGCAGAGAAAATAAAAAAAAGGTATAAAGAGAAAAGCTTCCTTTATGAAAGTCTAGTGACGTCCGGTGTTTCTGAATGGTTGTCTCACTACACATTAACCAGGGGGAGGAGGAGTGATGTTGGGAAGAGTCCAAACTCTTCTAGATACAGTGCCTGCAGAAAGTATTCACACCCCTTGACTTTATCCACATTTTGTTGTGTTACAGCCTGAATTTAAAAAGGATTCAATTGAGATTTTGGGTCACTAGCTTACACACAATACCCCATAATGTCCAAGTGGAATTATGTTTTTAGAAATGTGTACAAATGAATAAAAAATGAAGAGCTGAAATGACTTGAGTCAATAGGCCTAAGTCTTCAATCCCTTTGTTATGGCAAGCCTAAATCAATTCAGGAGTCAAAATGTGCTTAACAAGTCACATAATAAATTGCATGGACTCACTCTGTGTGTAATAATAGTGTTTAACATGATTTTTGAATGACTACCTCATCTCTGTACCCCACACATATAATTATCTGTAAGGTCACTCCGTCGAGCAGTGCATTTCAAACACAGATTCAACCACAAAGACCAGGGAGGTTTTCCAATGCCTCGAAATGAAAGATACCTATTGGTAGATAAAAAAGAAATTAAAGCAGACATTGAATATTCCTTTGAGCATGGTGAAGTTATTAATTACACTTTGGATCAATACACCCAGTCACTACAAAGTTACAGGCGTCTTTCCTAACTCAGTTTCCGGATAGGAAGGAAACCGCTCAGGGATTTCACCATGAGGCCAATGGTGACTTTAAAACAGTTACAGAGTTTGATGGCTATGATAGGAGAAAACTGAGAATGGATCAATAACATTATAGTTATTCCACAATACTAACCTAAATAACAGAGTGAAAAGAAGGACGCCTGTACAGAATAAAACATATTCCAAAACATGCATCCTGTTTGCAATAAGGCACTAAAGTAAAACTACAAAAAAATGTGGCTAAGAAATTAACTTTAAGTCATGAATACAAAGCATTATGTTTGGGGCAAATCCAACACAACACATCACTGAGTACCACTCTATATATTTTCAAGCATGGTGGTGGCTGCACCATGTTATGGGTATGTTTGTCATTGGCAAGGACTTAGGGAGTTTTTTAGGAAAAAAAGAAACGGCTTAAAGCTAACACAGGCAAAATCGTAGAGGAAATCCTGGTTCAGTATGCTATCCAACAGACACTGGGAGACAAATTCACCTTTCAGCAGGACAATAAGCTAAAACACAAGGCCAAATATACACTGGAGTTGCTTACCAAGATGACATTGAATGTTCCTGAGTGGCCTAGCTACAGTTTTGACTTAAATCAGCTGGAAAATCTATGGCAAGACTTGAAAATGGCTGTCTAGCAATGATCAACAACCAACTTGACAGAACTTGAAGAATTTAAAAAGAATAAATGTGCAAATGTTGTACAATCCAGGTGTGCAAAGCTCTTAGAGACTTACCCAGAAAGATTCAAAGGTGATTCTAACATGTATTGACTCAGGTGGTTGAATACTTATGTAATCAAGATATATTAGTGTTGTATTTTTCAGAATTTGTTTTACAAACTGGGGGAAAAGTCAAGGGGTGTGAATATTTTCTGAAGGCACTGTAAATAGATTCCACACAATCACTAGACACCTTGAACTTTACACCCAGCTTAACAACAGTGATGGCGCGATAGCAGTCTTCGTTCACACTTTGTGTTTACCACCCTTTGCAGAAGGTCACATGTGAGATTGAGAAAGCATTTTCTGCTGCCCGATGACATGAAGTTGGCCCATCACATAACAGAATATTTCAATTCCCTTCCTGAATTGGCCTGGAATTGATTCTGACCTGGCGCCATCGTATTATCCACTCCATGATGGGCCAACTGTAGCTTGGCCCATCATGGCCCAACTGTCCCCTGTAGCTCAGTTGGTAGAGCATGACGCTTGCAACGCCAGGGTTGTGGGTTCATTTCCCACGGGGGGCCAGTATGAAAATGTATGCACTCACTAACTGTAAGTCGCTCTGGATAAGAGCGTCTGCTAAATGACTAAAATGTAAATGTAATGATGGGGCAGTATGTCTCTATAGTAGTCTTAAGAGAGTAGGAAGATTGTGTTTTGGTACCTCTATAAGAACAGGAAGGAAGTTGTGTCAATGACTCATTGATGACTAAAGGAACCGAACTGGTGTATCAGTGACTCATGAAGTGATTTGTACCAATGTTCAATTGTGTATCCAACAACTAACTAAACAACAACTTAAAGTGTTCAAATGTTATATAACAGACCCTTCTCATGCATGAGAAGACTGCATAGTCCTAGGTAATATCCCATATCAGAGCATATCTGGCTGAGGTCAGGAGAGGGTACATCCTTTTACATAATGACAGCTCTGCAGTTTCAGGGACAGTCCTTGAGTGCCCAATACCCTGTAGTGGTGATGACTGAATCACTGAGTACGTTTATATGCACACTAATAATTAGATACTAAACTGATTATGGCAGTAGGCTGAGTAAGGCATTAGTCATATAAACACCTTACTCTGCTTATTTTAATCGACATAAGGTCATAATCGAAGTAAGCATACGCCGATTAAAAGACCTGGTTTTCTGAGCAATCTTTCAAATGATTTGTTATAGCAGTGTATTTGATCTGTGCATGTGCTAGCACGAGCAGCGCAAGCTTCCTTCTTTTGCGATTTTCGGCTTTATCAAAGTCCCATCAGGTAGCCTGATTTCAGATGTGTCCATGGAAACAGGATTATTAGGGAAATCATTATTTTTGCAAAGCATGTAAACGTTTTTAATCTATTATATTAATCTGATTATTCACAATAACCGTTAGCTACCCATCTTCCTTAAACGACGATGACAAGAAATACCGGTCTTATCATCATAGCTAAATTAACCATTATGACAAATTCTTTACTCTGGTGTTTTTGTATCCAATAGCTACCAGGTTAATAGCCGAGTACTGATGATGTCACCACATGGTCAGTCACCATAGTGAACTAGTATCATCAAGATAATACCAGACCTCAATAGAGAGCTTTGGGCATGGTGTTTATAGAGGCACTGTGACCCTACAGTAACAGTGTCTCCATGTTTGTATAACATTGTAAGGGTGTCATGATGCCAACGTAAACCGAAGAGGGAGCTAAGAGAGAAAGGAGGACGTGACCACAGGGAAATCACTGAGCTTGAAACTGAACTGCTGATTAAGTTTGGTGTGGTAGTCACGTCCACGCATGCATGCACGGACACAGACACATATAGATAGAGCTTAATTGGTCAAAGGTCCTCTCTTCAACATTTTAGTCATTTAGCAGACGCTCTTATCCAGAGCAACTTACAGTAGTGAGCGCATATATTTTCATACTTTTTTCATACTGGTCCCCCATGGGAATCGAACCCACCACCCTGGCCATGCTCTACCAACTGAGCTACACGGGACCACGTGTGAGTCTCTGTGGATATGTAGCCATGACACTTTCTATACAGAGACAGATTAGGAAGTATTATTCTGTGCTCTGTCTGGAATATGTGCATTCCATTGACCCCTCACCTCAATATCATGTCATCTTTGGGCCTATTTTTTTTTTAAACTGGTGATAACCGCTACAGCGTAAGGGTGCTGGACTGTGTCCCCCGCCCCGTTGGACCCCAAGCAGTTGCTTCCAAAGTTAGCTATCCCACTTTGTGAGATACCGGCCAAGATACAGAGAAACAAACTGACTTGGAGGAAAACAAAAACATGTATATACTCCCAGTACACACCTCGTCCTGGTTGCTCTCCACCTTGGGGTTGCTCGCGGTCCTCTTCAGGTTGCTGCTCAGGCTGATGCTGACCGTGGCATCCGACTTGGAGCGCTGATGCGTGCGCTTGGTAGGCGACAGACCGTGCTCCCCGCCCAAGCCGTGCCCATGCAGGGATGGCGCAGCGGTCGGAAGTGGGCAGAAGGGGGTCAACGTCAGTGGCTGGCGGGCACGGACCGCGGCTGGTTTGAGTTCGTCGGAGAAGATGAGTTTGCGTAGCTTGGTGCCGCGTGAGTGTCGCTGTGTGGAGATGTGCATGTCGGAGGAGTAGGCGCCCAGCAGCCAGGCGCACTGCAGCGAGAAGGAGATACTCTGACGGCAGCGGTGCACCTGTGGGGAAAATAAATCATTTGATGTGAAAGGGGCTTTAGAAAGGATACATTTCTAACTCTTATGACTAGCTAGCCACAGAGATGATTCAGGACAGTAACATACGCACCACGTAGGGCTTGATGGCGTCTCCCACGTCCTCGTCCATGTGGATGTACATGTTAAGCAGCTGCGGCAGGTAGAAGTCCACCTCCTCGTGGCGGAAGCTGAACAGGCGGTTGCCAATGTAGGCCTGCACACCCGGCTCCTTGGAGTTGTGTAGGTAGGAGATGGCCATTGACACGTCGAAGAGTTTGGACTCAAACAGCCGCAGCAACCACGACTGCTTGGAGGGGTTGTGGCGCTGGCGCCGCCGCGCGCTTTTCACCGAGCCTGGGGGCAGTGCCTCAGAGTCCTCCTCCCCGGGGATTTTGGGGGGCTTGATAGGCTCTGTATATACAGTCCCGTTGACCAGTGTGTGGTCCGTGCTATTGCCACCGTCAGACCCAGATCCTGACCCCTTACTTTTGCCTTTGAGGAACTTCACCTTCTGCAGCACCTCCTGGCAGGCCATCTTGGCCACCTCGGGGTCGATGACCAGGGTCAGCTCGCCCACGCCCTCTGAGATGACGTCCAGGGGTGGGCTGGAGGTGGCTGGACCATCGCTGTGAGTGGGGCTGGGACTGGGGGTCTGCTGGTGGTGGTAGTGTCCAGAGGAAGGGGAGGAGGGCAGAGAGCGGGAAGGAGAGGAGGAGATGGACAGAGAGGAGGCGGCTGTGGAGGAGCTCTGCGGTTCTAGTTCCTCTGGCTGTGCAGCAGACAGCCCCAGCTCCGTGTCACCCATCACGGCCGCTCACCGCACTCCCACTGTGGCCACAGAGAGAGAGACGTGGGGAGGGATTATGAAGGGGGGGGGGGGGGGGGGGTTGAGTGAGTGAGGGAGAAGTGGGGAGGAGAGGATTATGAAGGGGGGGGGGGGGGGGGGTAGAGTGAGTGAAAGAAGTGGGGAGGAGAGGATTATGAAGGGGGGGTAGAGTGAGTGAAAGAGAAGTGGGGAGGAGAGGATTATGAAGGGGGGGTAGAGTGAGTGAAAGAGAAGTGGGGAGGAGAGGATTATGAAGGGGGTAGAGTGAGTGAGAGAGAAGTGGGGAGGAGATGATTATGAAGGGGGGAGGGGGTAGAGTGAGAGAGAGAGGTGGGGAGGAGAGGATTATGAAGGGGGGTAGAGTGAGAGAGAGGGGGGGAGGAGAGGATTATGAAGGGGGGGTAGAGTGAGAGAGAGAGGTGGGAGGAGAGGATTATGAAGGGGGGGTAGAGTGAGAGAGTGAATAGGAAACAGAGTGGTTTCATTATTATTAATATTTTTGCACTCAACGTGTGACAGGCCTAAGGCTGTGGCGGTCATGACATTTTGTCAGCAGGTTATCGTCATGCAAAAGACTGCCGGTCTCACGGTAATTGACCGTTAATTAACAAACACGTTTCGCATATCCAGACCTCCACACATACAAGCCGCATAAAAGCCCCTAATGCGCGCCTTTGGACGTCTACATTTTTACAAAGTCTAATAGATCTATTTAATATACACAATCAAAATAAATCCATTATATATTTTAGGCAGGTCTTAAGAAACATGATATGAAGAAAATGTATTTCAGAAGAACAGAACACTATGTTATCTGGCTATGCGCCATGCCATAGGCTGTAGGCTTGTTCATTTAGCAGAAAATATATGCTTATAAGTCCTGTGCCATTATTTTATATTATATGATTGGTTCGAGCCCTGAATGCTGATTGGCTGACAGACGTGGTATATCAGACCGTATACCACGGGTATGACAAACCATTTATTTGTACTGCTCTAATTACATTGGTAACCAGTTTATAATAGCAATAAGGCACCTCAGGGGTTTGTGGTATATGGCCAATATACCACGGCTAAGGGCTGTGTCCAGGCACACCGCGATACGTCGTGGCTAAGAACAGCCCTTAGCCGTGGTATATTGGCCATATAACACACCCCCTTGTGCCTTATTGCTTAATTATAGTATGAAGAATATAATTGAATAAAATATAAATTATATTTTTCAAATTCGAGGGTGAGTGCGCATATGAAGTGGCTATGTTGAGCGTAAAAGTGATAATTTAGAGATTTAGAGTTATTTGGCAACTTTAGCTGTGAATGGTACAAACCTGCTTAGAATGTCTTAGAAATCAAAACATATATGGGCTGCATGATGAGACTATAGGCTATTGATGATTTGAGAAAGTCGCGAAAAAAAAGCAACTTGGAGGCCGCTTTCCTGACAGTAAATTGTTCAATCATGCCAGGTAGGCTACTCCAGTTATTTCACTCCACACATCAACCACTCTTTGAGGAGCATGTAACTAATGGTAATGTGTCAGCCTATTCATTATTAAAATATGTTTTAATGCCCTGTTACTAGGCTATTTCAAAATGAAATAAAAATTCACTATAATTGTAGGCTAATAACTCTGTAAGCCTCCCTGCACAATCAACGAAACCAACAGCATCGCCTAGGCCTATACGTTCTCTCCCAGATTCATGGATAGAAATGTTGGAGCCTAGCATATCTTCAACATGGTTAATAGCACCCCATCACAAGCCATCCATCATGGAACACAGAAAGTGAACATGGATCTACCAGAAACTTCACGACTACTAAAATGAAACCAATACATTTTTCACATTGTTGCATCAACAATGTGGGCTAAGGGCCTCCATCATTGAGATGAATGGGTGCAGTGTAACACTGGTCCTGCTGTATAATACTTGTGTGGGTGGCGGAGCAAAGTACTTCCTCACTGGGCTAGTATCCATCAGTCTTTTTCTTTGTTCAATATGCTGAAAAATTATATAGGACTAGCATCAGACAATGGAGAAAAAACCCTGAAAGGGCTGGTGGGTGTAGAACAGAAGTGTCAGGTATGTTTACAGTGTTCAACAGATGGAATTTGAATGTACCATTTGCTAGCTGGCTGCAGCAAGTTGTTGTTGAATTAGCCGTTTCAAGAAGCAGGGACAAGTACCGTTATCCTAGCAGTTCCTAACAGTCCCAACAGAATCATACAGGTGTCTAGCCAGCCAACACCGCCCAAGCAAGGGGTGTGTCATGGAGGTAGGTATACAAACATTTGGCACGTGTGGTTAACGTTTTAAATATGCTGCAGATGCCAACTGTTGAAAGTAACTTTGCTAGCTACTAAGTTAGCTAGCTAGTAGCTAACTTTGGCAAAACATTTACTAGAATACTAACGTTAGATCGAGAGATGGCTAACTCGCTTCAGGTGAGTAACGTTAGCTAGCTAGTGTTTGATTTTATACCTAATTAGCTAGCTTATTTGCTAGGTTGCTAACATTAGTAAACGTTATTTTAGCTAGCTAACTAGAGCCGCCTCCCTTTCATTCTTGGTGGTCAGATGTAACTAGCTAAACTAGCAAACGTTATATACATATGTTCTTTAAACGATGATGACAAGAAATACCGGTCTTATCATCGTAGCTAAATTAACCATTATGACAAATTCTTTACTCGGGTGTTTTTGTATCTAATAGCTAGCTACCACGTTAATAACTGACTAGCTAGCTAGTCACTGGCTGCTAACGTTAGTAGAGTAACCTAAACCTGAGGGATTAGCTAGTTTGCTTGCTATCACATAAGTAGCTACACTAGCTAGCTTAGTGGCTAACTTGCGTATCAAACTCCTCGTTGCCTTCAAACCTATGCCACTCATCGAGTGCTATAAACACGCAGAGACATAACTCATACCTTAAAATTGTGTTGGCTGGTTAGCTATGAAAGTTTATTTTTATCTCCAATGTCTCTGGTCCATTTAGAATGCGTTCAGTCCGGAGTTCTCTGATCAACTTCATGGAGAAGTGACAGACGGGCTAGGGCTGCCTGTTCTTCTTCTTCTTCAATGGGGTTTATTGGCGGTTGGCATCCAACGTTATGGTGCATTACCGCCACCTTCTGAACTGGAGTGTGGGCCAGAGACAGGGAGAAACTAAATCCTACCTGCCAGCCCGTTGCTCTTAAAAAAGATAACAAAATATTTGAGACTATATCTAATGGCGTTCTACTCAATATACTATTTAAACTAATTTCCTGTACCCCCTTCTCCCTCATACTAGATCTCATCCTCTCCCTTTTCCTCTGATACTGCCCACACTGTCGCAATACATGCTCCATGGTTTCTGTTTCCTGACAATAATCACACTTTCTAGGGCTGCCTGTTTAGTGCCTGTATAAAATATATTTGTGCATTATGACAAACTACTCTACAATAACTGTTATTCATATTGTTGTAAAACATGGACAATTGCTAAATGAAGAACTTGTACAATTTTAGCTACATCCAAAATGAAGAACTTGTACAATTTTAGCTACATCCAAAAGTGAGTAATTGGTGAAAAGAGTAGGGTCCACTCTACTGTATGCTACCAGTGTATTATACATATGCCACAGGAGGTTGGTGGCACCTTAATTGGGGAGGACGGGCACGGAGTAATGGCTGGAGCAGAATAAGTGGAAAGGTCAGACACATGGTTTCCATGGTTTCCATGCGTTTGATACCATTCCATTCGCTCCATTCCATTATGAGCGTCCTCCCCTCAGCAGCCTCCACTGACATAGGCCTATCCTTTACTAGAGTATTGATAATATACCTTTCATTATTATAGACTTGTTTAATGTGTCATAGCGGATGGCTAAGTGCATCGCTGGAAGCTTCCAGAGATGTAGAAATGTGTCATAGCGGATGGCTAAGTGAATCTCTGGAAGCTTCCAGAGATGTAGAAGCACTGTTGCCCCAGATACAGAAATGCCTTTTATGGGTCAATAGTATGCTTCTTCAGTATGTTGTATGAGGGGTTTCCCACTTTGTCACAGTGCTTTGACTTGGATCACACAGTCGTGCTCTGCCTGGCTGCAGCGGTTGCAGGAGAAGAAGGAGGATGTCGAAGGGAAACGGATGTAGCGGTGCATCATTACTGCTCTCCTGAGACCTAGAAGTACTGTTGCCCCAGACCCAGTAGTACTGTTGCCCCAGACCTAGAAGTACTGTTGCCTCAGACCATGGTGCTTCTTGGGTGTGTTCGTGTGGAGTGGAGGGTTGAGAGTTTGTCCACTCTGGAGTTTCCACCGTCACACACATGTATGACCAAGCCTGGCATGAAAATAGGATTGCCGTGCTGATAGCAATTATCTTTTTGCATTATCTGACAATATTATTTTCTTACTTCTGATGTTGATTAACCATGTCATTGGATCTGAAAGAAGTCTGGATTTATTCTGTTTAGGATGTAGGAATGTAGCTGCCCAAATCATGCCTGGAGGAACATTGAGAAACGTTTATAGGTCACCTGCGCCTGATCTGTGCAGTAGCAGGCGCTGTTGAGCAGGTATAAATTATAAGGCTCACTAACCACTAACTCCTGCCAGCCAAAATACACTGCTCAAAAAAATAAAGGGAACACTAAAATAACACATCCTAGATCTGAATGAATGAAATAATCTTATTAAATACTTTTTTCGTTACATAGTTGAATGTGCTGACAACAAAATCACACAAAAATTATCAATGGAAATCAAATGTATCAACCCATTGAGGTCTGGATTTGGAGTCACCCTCAAAATTAAAGTGGAAAACCACACTACAGGCTGATCCAACTTTGATGTAATGTCCTTAAAACAAGTCAAAATGAGGCTCAGTAGTGTGTGTGGCCTCCACGTGCCTGTATGACCTCCCTACAACGCCTGGGCATGCTCCTGATGAGGTGGCGGATGGTCTCCTGAGGGATCTCCTCCCAGACCTGGACTAAAGCATCCGCCAACTCCTGGACAGTCTGTGGTGCAACGTGGCGTTGGTGGATGGAGCGAGACATGATGTCCCAGATGTGCTCAATTGGATTCAGGTCTGGGGAACGGGCGGGCCAGTCCATAGCATCAATGCCTTCCTCTTGCAGGAACTGCTGACACACTCCAGCCACATGAGGTCTAGCATTGTCTTGCATTAGGAGGAACCCAGGGCCAACCGCACCAGCATATGGTCTCACAAGGGGTCTGAGGATCTCATCTCGGTACCTAATGGCAGTCAGGCTACCTCTGGCGAGCACATGGAGGTGCCACCCCACACCATGACTGACCCACCGCCAAACCGGTCATGCTGGAGGATGTTGCAGGCAGCAGAACGTTCTCCACGGTGTCTCCAGACTCTGTCACGTCTGTCACATGTGCTCAGTGTGAACCTGCTTTCATCTGTGAAGAGCACATGGCGCCAGTGGCGAATTTGCCAATCTTGGTGTTTTCTGGCAAATGCCAAACGTCCTGCACGGTGTTGGGCTGTAAGCACAACCCCCACCTGTGGATGTCGGGCCCTCATACCACCCTCATGGAGTCTGTTTATGACCGTTTGAGCAGACACATGCACATTTGTGGCCTGCTGGAGGTCATTTTGCAGGGCTCTGGCAGTGCTCCTCCTGCTCCTCCTTGCACAAAGGCGGAGGTAGCGGTCCTGCTGCTGGGTTGTTGCCCTCCTACACGTCTCCTGATGTACTGGCCTGTCTCCTGGTAGCGCCTTCATGCTCTGGACACTACGCTGACAGACACAGCAAACCTTCTTGCCACAGCTTGCATTGATGTGCCATCCTGGATGAGCTGCACTACCTGAGCCACTTGTGTGGGTTGTAGACTCCGTCTCATGCTACCACTAGAGTGAAAGCACCGCCAGCATTCAAAAGTGACCAAAACATCAGCCAGGAAGCATAGGAACTGAGAAGTGGTCTGTGGTCACCACCTGCAGAACCACTCCTTTATTGGGGGTGTCTTGCTAATTGCCTATAATTTCCACCTGTTGTCTATTCCATTTGCACAACAGCATGTGAAATTTATTGTCAATCAGTGTTGCTTCCTAAGTGGACAGTTTAATTTCACAGAAGTGTGATTGACTTGGAGTTACATTGTGTTGTTTAAGTGTTCCCTTTATTTTTTTGAGCAGTGTATTTTTGCTCCAGTTCACACAACTTGGCCACCATCAAAAGTTCATCAGAGTTATTTTCCAATGCAAACCAGTAATGCCAAAATGTTAAGTCCTTCAAAAATTCAAGGGTTTTTCTTTATTTTTTACTATTTTCTACATTGTAGAATAATAGTGAAGACATCAAAACTATGAAATAACACATATGGAATCATGTAGTAACCAAAAAAGTGTTAAACAAATCAAAATATATTTTATATTTGAGATTCTTCAAAGTAGCCACCCTTTGCCTTGATGACAGCTTTGCACACTCTTGCCATTCTCTGAAACAGCTTCACCTGGAATGCTTTTCCAACAGTCTTGAAGGAGTTCCCACATATGCTGAGCACTTGTTGGCTGCTTTTCCTTCACTCTGGGGTCCGACTCATCCTAAACCATCTCAATTTGGTTGAGGTCGGGGGATTGTGGAGGCCAGGTCATCTGATGCAACACTCCATCACTCTCCTTCTTGGTAAAATAGCCCTTACACAGCCTGGAGGTGTGTTGGGTCATTGTCCTGCTGAAAAACAAATGATAGTCCTACTAAGCCCAAACCAGATGGATGGCGTATCGCTGCAGAATGCTGTGGTAGCCATGCTGGTTACGTGTGCCTTGAATTCTAAATAAATCACAGACAGTGTCACCAGCTAAGCACCCCCACACCAAAACACCTCCTCCTCCTCCATGCTTTATGGTGGGAAATACACATGCGGAGATCATCTATTCACCCACACCGCGTCTCACAAAGACACAGCAGTTGGAACCAAAAATCTCCCAATTTGGACTCCAGACCAAAGGACACATTTCCACTGGTCTAATGTCCATTGCTTGTGTTTCTTGGCCCAAGCAAGTCTCTTCTTCTTATTGGTGTCATTTAGTAGTGGTTTCTTTGCAGCAATTCAACCATGAAGGCCTGATTTACAGTCTCCTCTGAACTGTTGATGTTGAGATGTGTCTGTTACTTGAACTCTGTGAAGCATTTATTTGGGCTGCAATTTTTGAGGCTGGTAACTCTAATGAACTTATCCTCTGCAGCAGAGGTAGCTCTGGGTCTTCCATTCCTGTGGCAGTCCTCATGAGAGATAGTTTCATCATTGCACTTGATGGTTTTTGCGACTACACTTAAAGAAACTTTAAAAGTTCTTGAAATTTTCCGTATTGACTGACCTTCATGTCTTAAAGTAATGATGGACTGTAATTTCTCTTTGCTTATTTGAGCTGTTCTTGCCATAATATGGACTCTGTCTTTACCAAATAGGGCTATCTTCTGTCACAACACAATAGGGCTACCCTACCTTGTCACAACACAACTGATTGGCTCAAACGCATTAAGAAGGAAATCAATTCCACAAATTAACATTTAACAAGGCACACCTGTTAATTGAAATGCATTCCAGGTGACTACCTCATGAAGCTGGTTGAGAGAATGCCAAGAGTGTGCAAAGCTGTCATCAAGGCAAAGTGTAGCTATTTGAAGAATCTGAAATATAAAAAATATTTTGATTTGTTTAACACCTTTTTGGTTACTACATGATTCCATATGTGTTATTTCATAGTTTTGATGTCTTCACTATTATTCTACAATGTAGAAAATAGTAAAAGTAAAGAAAAACCCTTGAATGAGTAGGTGTTCTAAAATTATTGACCGGTACTGTAGCTATGAGACTCAATGGTCAATTATTATCATTCAATGGCTATAAATCAGTATGAATATGCAGTATATTTATTAAACGCTGACATGTATTATTTAAAACCATCCATATCTTGGAAATGAACATCAATGTAGTGCAATTTTCAATTAAATGAACTACATAATAATTATGCAAAGCATTATTAATGTAGCAAAATTGGTAGCCTAGTGGTTAGAGGTAGTTAGCCTAGCGGTTAGAGCGTTGGGCTGGTAACTGAAAGGTTGCTGGTTCCAATACCTGAGCTGACAAGGTGAAAAATCTGTTGATGCGCATTTGAGCATGTCACTTAACCCTAATTTACTACAGGGACACTGTACTACTATGGCTAACCCTGTAAAACAACATGTTTCACTACACCTATCTGGTGTATGTGACAATAAAACATCTATTTTACTATTACATTAAGAGTAAAACAATAGTCCAGAAATAGTATATCAAAAAAGGTTTGGTATACCTCGACTCATTCAACCCTGCTGAACACACACACACACACTCGGGCCATTAAGGAATGTTGACAAATTTGAATGTCTTCATATTCTTAAAAAAGTAGGCTATAAATCGCCATCAGATGTTAGTCTATGAATTCCATATGTTAACTTTTTTTAAACCTCAGTTTCACCATTGGCATTGGAAGTAACAGAGAATAATAGATGACGTTTGGTCCATAGATGAGATAATGACAAAAGGCACAATAATGCATTTAATGCAAAGCAGCATGGAATGAATAGGCAGCATTATCGGCCATGAGGCTCGAGAGTTTGCCTCCTTTCCCACCTGTTCCCAGCTAATATGAGTTGCATGAAGTTTATGTAAAGTATGTTGGGAATGAGAAGGGGAGAACTGTGGCCTCCTGCGTAACCCTTTCCCAAAGTCGACCAGGAAGTTCTCGTTCACCCTGAGGCCACCATCGGCTGTGTCCACGTCAATCTGCATCATCACAGAACCCTCCCTAGGGCAAATTAGAAACAGAGTCAAGTATTCCATATGATCATGTTTCTAGCTATGGGTGTTCAAAAGTCAATCAAAATATCTTATTGAAGCAGCCCATGATATTGAGTGAAAGCGTACAAATAACAGTTTTGATAGCTTGCAACTGAAACCTGTTACTGACATTTTGTGTGTGCATTGACCACAAGTACGTGCGATAAAAAAAATCTCAGACAGATAAACAGGTCCTCACTTGATCATTTCTGGGTAGAACTGCTTGTCCCAGCCACTGTAGAGAGAGGTGGTGACGCTCAGTCTCTTTCCATCCAGACTGAGCTGCAACATCTGGGGGCTCCCTGGGATCCTCTTCCCCTGGTGTGGATCATATGTACACACAAGTCGGTGTCTGCACCTTACAAACGCAACCTAAACACCTACTTTTGTCCTTATGCAGACATTCTGCCAGTGTGTGTGTGAAGCGTGAGTTTGGGTATAGATTATTACACACCTTGATTGTGCGTGGGTGTGGTTGGCTCTGATTCTCTGGGTCCTCCAGTACTTTGACAGGGCCATCGTTTGGGATGCTCCCTCCCAAAAAGAGCTGAATACACAGAGAGACATAAACACAGTCAGTGCACAACTTCAATCATTTCAGGAGACTGTTTTCCCTAGCTACCTTAAGTGGAATTAACTGCATGTAAGTCGCTCTGGATAAGAGCGTCTGCTAGATCAGTGGTTCCCAAACTGTGGGGCACACCCCCTAGAGGGGCGCAAGGGATCGGTAGGGGGGGAGCGGGGTATAATGCACAAGGTGCAATTTCGAAATTGGGTAATGCATCAGTTTTCCTCTTGTCATGTTAGTCATTGCATACCTTAGAGAGCTATTTATACCATGTCAGAAATGTCCAGATCAACTAGCCCATGTCAGCTAGCGGTTTTTTATTTAGGTTTTTTAGCCCCTAGATAGTTGTAATTTTTTGTCACTCAAATACACATTAGACATGGCAAAATGTTGGGGTGCCAAAATTGTCTTTGCACCCCATGACAAAATGTGTAGACTTGCAGGAAATACGCTTTAAACCTGCTAAATTCTCTCCACCAACAAGAGAGTTGTGAGAGTGAACAGTTTGTGTCATGAACCGTGCTTGTGCCCATAGAAATAGACGTGGTGCATGCACGCGTGGTGCGGGATGTTCCCGAATGCTGGAAGGGGGGCCCCGAGTGAAAACGTTTGGGAAGCCCTGGGCTAGATGACCAAAATGTAAATGTTAGAGGCCACTTGCTTGACTCTAACACAGGTATGCATCACATTGGCAGACTGATGAAGATGATTCATTTAAGTAAGTACCTACATGAAAAATGTTTTGTGGGTTTAAAATAATAAAATCAGCCATGTTGTAAACTTGTGATCTCACCTGGCCAGCCAGACGTGGGTTCCTCCTGTCTGATGTCATACTGTCGTATGTCTCCGTGCAGCCAGTTACTGAAGTATAGGAAGCGGTCATCCAGGGAGATCAGAATATCTGTGATCAAACCTGAAATGAACAGATCACACAGCATCCGTCAAATTCAGGTATACATTTTACTATGGAATGGGTAGCTACACCCAAATATGCACTGGAAGTGTTAAATGTATCTCTAATCTGCGGTATTCTCCCATCAACATTTTCCACACCCACTCACTTGGCATCACTGGCAAAGCCCATCCCTCCACTTTCTTACTGGGGACCTGAATAACCTTCTCAGCAGCCCAGTCTCCTTTCTGCACAGAGAAAAATAACGTGTCAATGTTGAGACAGTAACTTTTTATAAGACACACTGCCAAACACAACAGCGAGGAAGCAAGAGAGTTCATAAATGTTATTCTATTCGCTCTACTTTTTCCTCACCGGTGTCCTGTAGAAACGGAAGACGGTTCCTTGGAGTGCACAGCCGACGTAGCCCTCCGTGGCGGCAGGATCATGGAGGAAGCGGATCTCCAGAGGAATGGCGCCCTCCTCCCCCAGGTCCAGGGACTGCAGCCGCTTGTGAGTGGTCCAGTCCCACACGTGGATCTTCGATCCATAGTGACCTGCAGACACAACAGCAGCATTGAAACCTTGTTCTGTCTACTCAACAAGTGTAACACAAACACACACACACACGCATGCACACAAACACATGCACACACACGTATCACCTCTATTTACACACCTTCTTTGACATGTTCCAGGTTGAAGCCGTCGGCGAGGGCTTTGGGCACTCCCCATTCGGTGCTCATCATGACGTTGTGTTGGGGCTGGTACCAGAAGTCATAACCAAAGGGTGCCGCCTCACCAGGCAGCTCCCAGTTACCAACCACCTCAAACGTTGCACCATCCAGTAAGATAAAGCCACCTGAGAGAAACATATCCTGCATCAGTCATCTAATCCAAATCAATATTAACTTGTCTAAATGACACACTCCCTTGCCCCGCCCAGTATTCTTTATCATGGTGGATTGTAGAGCCTTCTTAGTCCCTTATTATAAACTGGGTGGTTCCAGCCCTGAATGCTGAAAGCCGTGGTATATCAGACCGTATACCACGGGTATAACAAAATATTTATTTGTACTGTTCTAATTACGTTTGTAAGCCGTTTATAATAGCAATTTGGCACCTTGGGGGTTTGTGGTATATGGCCAATATACCACGGCTAAGGGATGTATCCAGGCACCACACCCCCTCTGGCATTATTGCTTGAATATAGGAGTGTGTTATTAATCCCTATCTGTATGATACAAAGTAAAGTGTTTCTAGGTCGCCTACATTGTATGAGGCTGAGGACAAGGAAAGAAGCATCAGGTGTTGTCTGCTTTCTTTTTCCCAGAACACACTGTCTGTCCCCCTGCTGCAGCATGTTGTCTCCTCCTACCCTTGCCATTGCCAGATGGATCTCCCATGCTGCTGATCATAATCTGTCCGTATTGGCCATATACACCACACCCCCTTGTGTCTTATTGCTTAAATATAAGATAGTGAAATATAAAAAATAAATTGCATAACCTTAGCTGTGCAACATGGTCACCAAGTACTGTAGTAGCACTGTAACCCATCACCCGCTGTAGAAGGGTGACCCTTTACCTTGTGCATCTGTGGAGCACGGGGGTCTGTTCCAGTGTCCACTACATAGACCCGGGAGGAGATGAGCGAGGGCAGGATAAGTCGGTTGCGCTTCTTGGATGAGTCACCAAAACAGCTGCTGCAGGCGTTCCAACCAGAGTGGTGTAGCTCGTCATTCATGTTGGGCATGGGCAGCCTGTGGATGACCTGTAGGCACAGACATTACCAGGTCACTCTTTAATCCACAACCTATGGTCAAAGGTCATCATGGATAATACTCTTCAGTGTTTCAACTACCGACCACTCTGACTAACCTAAGACAGGTGTGAAAATCAAAAGCAAGGCAGTAGTTGATTGATATAAATCAGAAGTACCTGACAATAAGTGGGAGACTTGGGGTCCACATCGACAGTGGCAAGGTAGTCTGGTTTCTGGATGTCAGTGTTGCGATAAATGCAGGGCACAATCTCCTCACGTGGACCTTCAAAAACAAGATCCCCGTTTCAGGAGGCACTACTGTCATTCACTCCTCCCTGACCACAAGGGCAAGAACCATGACATCCGCAAACCCCAAAGTGGGATTGATATTAAGGTGTTACGGATACAGGTATCCTGTGTGTGTTTTTGTGTTTTTCCTCTCCTTCTGCCCTAATCACAGGTGTCCTTTATGTTCCTGATTGGTGGTCGTTGGGGTGTCCCACCTGTCCGACATCCATTTGGCTGCTGATTGCTGAGGTGGACCAATTAGTGGACATTCCTCTGTATTGCACCACCTGTTTCTGTTTTTTCACTTACACCTCCCATTGTTTTAAAAGCCAGTCAGTTGTGTTTGTTGGAAGAGACTATTTCCGTATGTGAGTATGGATACTGTGGTGTCCTGTGTACTCACTCATTTGCTGGTTACTTTGTTGTGTTATTCTGGGAAAATGGGGATTTAAGCAAGTTGCCCATGGGCATACATTACCCGTAGGAAGAAAATTGTCTAAAAACACTAGTTAGACCTGAGCGGACCACCCACTGTAATTTTTGTATGATTAGCAGTAGATTAGCGGTTCTTGAAGCAGGCAAGATCAGTTTAGTTTTTTTTTTACATTATTGTTTCATTTCTTGGGTCCTGCTCAGCCCTTTTTCCCAAACCTTTACTGTGTGTTCAAAATAAACATATTGTGTTTGACGGTAGTTTATGATTGTCGGTGTAGTTTGTTCTCACTGTTTCCATGTCATGATTCTAATTTGCATGAATGATGTTACGGGTCTCTGTTCCATCCACCCTAGACTTTTAAAGCCACGGGGTTCGTAACATAAGGGTTGCACTATTTTCCCAGTCAACTGACCTGTCGGGTAAGTTGAGCCTGCTCTGTGGTTTCCCCATTGGGGAGGTGATTTAAAAAAAAACTGAATACAACCAAAGCGCAATGAATCAAACTACAAATAATTCTAGTAGCCTAAAACCGATATGTCTGGTTCCTCCCAATGTTTAAGTAAAAGACAGACAATTTATGGCATTTGTGCGTGTAAACAAAATTTTCATGCAACTGACAAACTCTCAGGCAACCCAAAAATACTCCCGACTTGTGCGATGGGCAAGTGCCATTTAGATCTTAATGTCAATCCCTCCTAAAACACATGGGGTGAGCTGAGCTTGTGTTTTCCAGAAAATGACACTCACCCTTCATGGCATCCAGAGGGCTTTTGTAGCCAGGTCCACAGCCTGTGCATTTAGTTGCTGGAAAAACACAAACAGCAAGTGCCCTTTTCATAGAGCACTCAAAATAACTTTACTGCCACACACAGCAATCTCTGTGTTTACTATTACTGCTGGACATCTATGGCAGGTAATAACCACAGAAACTTTTCACACCTATAAGTCATACATGCATTCGTCATACAGATGTTAGGAATATGTTTAAAATGACCTAGAAGTTTCACCACAGGTAAGTCTTGTAGAGAGCCATTTTTCATACTTTTTTTAGTTGTAAAACTGTTGCAGAATGAGTGTGTGAAAGAGGTCATTCACTCGTTCACTTTGTCTTCCTTTTCCAAGGTTGCCGTTACTGGCAGCCATCAGAATCATAGGTAAATGCACACAACCCAAAACACTTTTACTGTACTAATCTGTGATGTTATGTATCTGTAATGTTATATACAGTTCATTCAGAAAGTTCTCAGACCCCTTGACTTTTTCCACATTTTGTTACATTACAGCCTTATTCTAAAATGGATCATCAATATCCCATAATGACAAAGTGAAAAGAGGATGAGAACTTTTGCAAATTAATTCAAATCAAAAAACAGAAATACCTTATTTACATAAGTATTCAGACCCTTTGCTATGAGACTCGAAATTGAGCTCAGGTGCATCCTGTTTCCATTGATCATCCTTGAGATGTTTCTACTACTTGGAGTCCACCTGTGGTAAATTAAATTGATTGGACATGATTTGGAAAGGCACACACCGGTCTATATAAAGGTCCCACAGTTGACAGTGCATGTCAGAGCAAAAACCAAGCCATGAGGTCGAAGGAATTGTCCGTAGAGCTCCGAGACAGGATTGTGTCGAGGCACAGATCTGGGGAAGGGTACCAAAACAATTCTGCAGTATTGAAGGTCCCCAAGAACACAGTGGCCTCCATCATTCTTAAAATGGAAGAAGTTTAGAACCACCAAGACTCTTTCTAGAGCTGGCCGCCCAGCCAAACTGAGCAATCGGGGGAGAAGGACCTTGGTCAGGGAGGTGACCAAGAACCCGATGGTCACACTCACTGAGCTCCAGAGTTCCTCTGTGGAGATGGGAGAACCTTCCAGAAGGACAACCATCTCTGCAGCACTCCACCAATCAGGCCTTTATGGTAGAGTGACCAGACGGAAGCCACTCCTCAGTAAAAGGCACATGACAGCCCGCTTGGAGTTTGCCAAAAGGCACCTAAAGAGACTCAGACCATGAGAAACAAGATTCTCTGGTCTGATTAAACCAAGATTGAACTCTTTGGCCTGAATGCCAAGTGTCACGTCTGGAGGAAACCTGGCACCATCCCTACGGTGAAGCATGGTGGTGGCAGCATCTTGCTGTGGGGATGTTTTTCAGCAGCAGGGACTGGTAGACTAGTCAGGATCGAGGCAATGATGAACATAGCAAAGTACAGAGTATCAGTACCACTGATTTAGACCACCAAACCAATGCAATTGTGTGACCAGGTGTGAAGGTCCATGCAGAACACTGTTTTTACTCAGGGTTATTCATTAATTCAAAATGGTGTGTGAAAGGCGAAGTATCCAATGGTAAAAACATAGCAAGCAGCTTAATCAGGGAAACATTACATGATTAAATCGAATTGAGATGTCGCTGTTACTTCTATTTCATCCATTCCTTCTGCATTTTGAACCAATGCACGAGTGCCAATATAGCCTACACTAGCACAAATATACATGTGTATACGTAATTGTTGGCAAAAATGTTTGTTTGACAGATTTCCTAAAAGTTATGAAAATGAGTGAAAAAGCAAGAAGATTGCACAAACCCATCTTGCAGACTTTATTCGTCCAAGGTGTCCACAGGGATCTGAGCTTTCTATAGGTTACTTCAGCTGGTATGATAGTGAAGGAATGCCTGGGAAGGTTTTGTAGGATAAATGGCCCGAGGGAGGAAAGGGGAGTGTTTTTGGCAACATAGCGTTGCACGTAGAAATAACTATTGAGTGCGGTTTTGCATGACCCGGTGCCCAGGCGGAGGAGATTTCATTTTGCGACCAATGGTTTAATCTAAAATATGTAAACCCCGCCCAACCGGGGTACAGGGCGATGCAAAACGACATTTTCCATTAATATATGAACGAAGAGATACCCCAGTGCGATAGTCCTGCCCTCTGTCATGGTTTGATAATACTTTCTACAACCGGTTTCAAGTGCGTGAAGTAAAATGTTGCCTTCAAATATTATCCGACACGTTTCTGGCGCAAAGCAAGGTAACATGTTCTGCATTCAATACAATATAAAAGAAAAACATTTAAACGTAAAGGAATATGCATTTTTGTTTAATTTATTTGACAGTTTATTTACTTTGGTCCATACTGATTAGATATACGGTCTATTAAAGTCGTGCTATTGATCCTACTTAAACTGTGGCAAGGGGTCATCTCTTGCGCAACTCAATATGGGGGAACGTGAGTTTAGATTAATGCCACAATCTGGAGTTTTAACAATATTGTGTTTCAGTCCGCACGAAAAACAACCTATTTCAAATGAGACGCAGCTATGGATTTAAGGACTTAATCCATAAAATTGATTTAGCTTTTTTAATCATATTTTGAAGATATACATTAAAGACTCAAATGACAAAACATAAACAATAGAGTATTACAACCATATATTGTGAATTAGGCCTATGATATGACAGTAGATAATTGTACTAAGCCCATAAGACATCTTTAAGTTATATTTTTCAAGAATTGAAAGGGTAGGCTATATCGATAATCAAAATGACCTTTGAGCGGCAGGAAATATCCCAGATTGTGCCTCTAACGCCTACACATTTAATTAGGAAATGTTTTTCTTCCAAGAGATTCAAAAACTTCAGGAATGAAGTTGTCACCATTTCAATATCCCCCATGTGTCTTTGGAAGTTTTGAGAAGACCAAACACAAATCAGAAAAGGAAAGGATGAAATGAATGTAATATTTGTGTGTCTGTGACAAATTAGGTACAGTTCAGATAATTGTTAAAGAACATATTGGACATCTGCAAAATGCATTAGATATTATGTAACTCCCTAAGGAACTCAACATTTCCGCCATTTCTCAAGCTTACCAATCCTTCCTCAGTACTACAATCTATTGACTGAGACACAGATAAGAGAACGTGGTATTTGTCTTAAAAGTCCTTATTAAGAGAAATAGAATACTCTGTATAGCTGTGGGCCTAGTCATCACTAGCCTTCTAGCAATATGGCGGAGTCTCTCTCGCCCATAGATTAGGCTACTTTCAAGGTAAGCAAAGAACATATTTAAAGTCATTTGAGTGCAATAAGGAAGCAAAAGTTGGGGGGAAATGTGTAAACCAACACCAATCTGTCAAAGGCATTGCATTTTTAGAAAATACTAAACATGGCATAGTAAATATCATCAAACTGAATGAAAGAACAGTATAGCACCTTAAAATGTTTTGTGTTCAGTTGATGATCAGTTTAGGCCTTGATTTCTACCACTACAACAACTTCCACCGCAAGAACATGCCTTATGGTTCATGGAGTTTGGATCCAGTCTGTTGTGTGTCTTATAGTGTTCATTAAAGCAAAACATAGAACCTGTCAAGTCCAACAAGGGATCCCCACTCAGTTTCCCCACACTGATTACATAAAAAAGGTTAAAAAGGTTGACCGATTGTACTGTAACAGTATGCACTGTAATCTTCTGTGGCCATTTGCAGGGAAGACCCACAGGCGGTGTGGCCTAAGGCAACACGGCAGATGTTCTTGTGTAGGACCGAAGAGCAGTATTCTACTCAGAGTTTGTGAAAGGGAAGGACTAAGAGGGGGAGACCTCCTCATGGGACCCTCCAGTCTCCTGGCTCTCTGGCAGCGGCTCCATCTCTTCCTCTCCCTTTTCCAAGATGTTATCCTTTGTTGTGTCCATTTCTATAGCTGCCTTGTGATTCTCATCTACCTTTTCATCTCCACTTTCCTGCTCCTCATCTACCCTCTCTTCTCCAACCTCTTGCTCCTCATCTACCTTCCCTTCTTTAACCTCTTGCTCCTCATCTACCCTCTCTTCTCCAGCCTCTTGCTCCTCATCTACCTTCCCTTCTTTAACCTCTTGCTCCTCATCTACCCTCTCTTCTCCAGCATCTTGCTCCTCATCTACCCTCTCTTCTCCAGCCTCCATGTCCTCTGTGCCCCTGCTGTCTTCCTGCTCGAGCTCTGCTGGTGACTCCGGCTCCAGAACCTCAGGACCTAGCAGGGCCTCTCTGAGAGTACTCATTAGCTCTGACTGGGTCTCTGCCAGAGTCTTGGTCATTTCCTGGTCCCGCTGCCCAGGGACCAAGTCAGTAAGGTGGAAGGACTGTCGCAGCAGATCAGGCTGTTCCTCTAAGTAGGACAAGGCCTCCACTAGCCAGGCAACTAGCAGTTGCACCAGGTCTTTGTGTCTGGCCCCTGCTGCCCCGCCCTCTGCAGCCAGCCGGGCCCAGCGGGCCAGCAGGAAACTCTGCAGAACGGGCCGCAGGCACATCTCCAGGGGCTGGAGGCGACAGGTGCAGCCGGCGGGGACCACAGCCGGAAGGGTGCCAGTGGCACCAAGGGTGGTCAGGAAGTCCTTAGACAGGTGTCCGCGGTGACCGTCCAGGATCAGCATGCCTTTGGTACTCCTGCTCTGGTCCAGCATGTGTTGACGCCACACCAGAGACTCCCACAGTGCCAACTCCTCGTCCCTGGTGAATCCCTCCACCTTGGCCTCCAGCAGGACAGAGTTGGGCAGGCCTGTGCCCTGCATCTCGGGGAGCTGCCCCTTGATTAGGACCAGGGTGCGTAGCATGGTGCCATCGGCCAGCGCTGACAGATAGATGGTGACCAGAGGTTCCCTGGTTCCCACCAGCTGGAGAGCCCCTTCTTTGTCCACTTTGGCTGGATCCGCAAGTGCCTCAATGTCTACAAAGACAGACAGCTCGTCCATGGCAGCTATGCCTGTGTGGGGCAGATCGTGGGCCTGGATGTGCTTGCGGGTGAACTTGGTGAAGGAGTTAGCGTTGTCCTCCATGGAGCGTGGCAAGCGCCGGCTGACCGTGGCGGTCCGCCCAACAGCCTGCCAGCCAAGGCTATGCTGCAGCATGAAGCTCACAGCCCAGTCGTAAGAGATGCGGAAGGCGCTGCTGTGGCCGTCCTGGCTGTGGATCTCAGAAGCCCTCTGAAAAAGGTTCTTCTCATTGAGCGGCAGCTGCTGCTCTCGCTGGGCCATGACCCACTCCACCATGCGCTCCACCGCCTCTCCCTTGCCGGGTCCCCGGCCATCACGCTCCAGCTGCTTCTTCTTATCCTTCAGCCAGGCCCGGATGAGATTGGACTGGGTGGATAGCTGCTTGGCAGCTTGGCGTTCCCCGCAGCAGAGGGCAAACAGCACTATCCTCAGTAGACGCACAGAGAGGGTGTCCTCTCGTTCTTTTACCACCGGACGTACTGTCGGAGGGGTGACGGGAGGATCAGATGCGGCAGGCTGCTGTTTAGACTCCCCTTCATGAAAAACTTCATCAACGTCCTTATCAAGACCTTCAACCTCCATTTCTTCATCGTCTGTGTCTGAGCCCATGTCCTCTACTGGGGCCATTGCCTCGTCCAGGTCACTCTCCGGCCCTAAGGGACCCCACTCGCTGCTGTCGTCAAAGCGGTCTGCTCCCGTGGTGTTTCTGCAGAAAGACAAAGCAGGAAAGAAAGATGAGTGGTATTTGAGGCATGACAGATAAAACATCTAAATTAAATCACAATATATTTTGTGGGAGTAAATCGTGTGAAACCAGGGTGAAACGGCTGGAGTGCGTCTCGTAAAGTACCTCATGTCCTCCATGATGAATCCAACATTAGGGGAGCCTGTAAAAAAAGAGGATAAGAGTTTAGATTTGAAGAGAAAGAGCATGCAGCTAAATGTGTTACAACATAAACATTTCTGTTTCAGGTTGAACTATGTTGACTTTGTTTTCCCTACCGTAATGTATTAGTAATATCATCCATCACCTTTACACTTTCACTGTCAAGCAGTCACAGACAATGTTTTTGACCCTTGTATACTCATGGAGATTAAGCTAGTCTTGGGATTGATTATATATGTGTTTTGGTATCATATTCTTGTGTGTGCATCTACAAAGCATCAAATAAATGATTGACCTAAGTGGTGGGGTGAGAAGCCATGATACTCCCAGAAGCAGCTGGGCTGCTTGCACAGGTTGGCTTTGCAAACGATGCATCCAAACACGCTCTCATGGCGCAGGTTCTTCAGATTGCAGTTCTTGCATCTCTTGGTCTTGGCGGTGAGTTTAACCAATCTGTGCCTTAGTTTATTTGGATTGCCTTGCAGTGCAACCTCTCGCACGCCCGCTGGTCCCTCCTTAGTCTCAGAGTGGATGCGTGCTTGTCTTTCTGCGCACTTGGCCAGCTGGTGCCCTAAGCGCTTGCGAAAGTTTGCCTGGGTAAAGAGCCCGCCCTGCACCCACGATGGAGGGTTCTCTTTGCGGCTCTCCCGCAGCACTATGAAGGCATTGACTATGCTCAGGTTGACCAGGAACCAGAAGAGACTGCGCCAGTGCTTGTCTAGTGGCAGCCCTCCTAGCGGGTTGCAGGCCAGCAGCTGTTTGCAGATGTCAACGCCTCGCATGTTCTCCTGCAGAAGTCGGAAGGCTAAGGGACGCTCGATGGGGCTGAGTTCGCCCACTTTAGTTTGAGACTTCCTCCACACTGTGTCTGGCTGCCCCGGCTCAGCGTTGGTGGACAGGCAGCCCATCTCCTTGGTGTCTTTCCAGCGGGTGGCCAGAAGGGGGCCCAACTGCCTCTGCAGGAAGTCCCCAGGCTTCTCCAGCTGACCCTGCTCCCACAGCTCCCTGGGGAGGATGGGGCTTGGTGGAGGAAAGGAGCTGGAGGCGTAAATGCCCTGGTCCAAGAGCTTCTGCATGAGGGGGGCAGAGGCCAGTGAGCTACCCAGGAAGAGCTGGTGGTGTTTCTCCTGGAGTCCCTCCACTAAGGGGAGCACTACACTGAACCCCAGCTCCTTCTCCTTCTCCCTCCCCATGTGGATGAGCAGTCGGTGGCAGTAGCCCGACTTTGAGTCACACAGCAGCCACACCCCTGGTTGGGCCTTGGGGTTCCCTTTGGCTTGGCCGGCCTCCGTTTCCAGGCTGGGCAGCAGGGCCCGGTCGATGGCCAGGCACCGGTTGGGTTTGTAGGCTTCCCACATGGAGTCGCCAAGGATGTTCAGCATAGGTCTGAAGAGACGCAGCCTGTCGCTGCCACTGCCCTCTCCCTCCTCCTCCATGGAGGTGAGTAGACTACCCATCCGGATGTTGGTGGAGATCTGCTGGAAGCGCTTGATGGACATGGCCCTGAAGAAGGTGTGGCAGTTGTCGTAGTGCTGCCAGGACCAGTAGTTGGCAGGCTCTGGGAGGCTCTGAAGGCCCATGAGTATACTGAGACCAATGAAGCCCTTGATCTCGTGAGCGGTGACAGGGACCCAGTCCGGGTCGCTCTGCCCAAGAAACTGGCAGGTCTTGGCCTTGGCGTTGGTCTCGCTGGCGATGAGCTCCATGAGCGAGTACGGGAAGAGCAGGTTGAAGTAGTCGACAGCGTCGCTGTTTTTGTTTAAGGACTGGCGAGGACCGCAGCTCTCTGTGAAGTCGAGGATGGTTGCGATGGGGCAGTCGGTGCCTCTCAGCAGAGGTTCTCTCCAGTTCTCCATTAATGCCCATTCAGACCTCACCACATCTACATCCTCTCCTGATTTGTCCTCCTCTTGGCAGAACTCAATGTCAGACTCCAGAGACTCTGTGAGGGAGGGAGGGGAATCACAGGAACAACAGTTAGTTTTCTGCTCCACAGAGCCAAGTTGACACAACTTTTCTTTTATAACACCATGGGCCATTTCTTATGTCAGCGCTAGTCCACTTTTACGACACCATGTGGATAGAAAGAGAACAGGGGAAAATATAACCCCTTCAATTGGCCAGTAGTCTGAAGACAACATAAATGGCAGAAGAAAACAGATTGGTATGCAGACTGTCTCCTTGGTAAGACATTCCTCCTCTGCACTTGGGTCATTTTTGGACTCCACACATTTTCCTATTTACTTTGGCACAAAACATGCTTTGGAGTGTGTCTTGATGTACAAAAATCTGTTTGCCAGTTCCTGTAGCGCAGGGTTCCCCAACTGGCGGCCCGCAGGCCGAATTTGGCCTGTATTCCCACGCATTATAAAGAGATATGTGATCGTATACAAATGCAAGCAAGGTTTGAAATGATTATGTTTTAGTCAAATATTATATCCGTTTGGGCTTCTTGAGGTCAATTTGCAGTCTACAAATTATTTGTAATTATGTTTCGGACCCCTGACCATCCCCTCAAGAAAAAATAAAATAAAATCGTCACGTGGTTGAATCTAGTTGATGATCCCTGCTATGTGTGAACTAGCAACATGGGATGCGGCGGCCATGTAGCGTTGTTTTACCTCATTAATGAAGAGAAGGGGTATTGTGTGGGTAATCTTTTGCCACATTACTTTCTGTAGACAAACACACACAGGCCTATACTCCCTCACAATTTCAATTGTATTAGTGTTACAAGTTTGTAAAAATAGTTTTACATTAGGTAGGGCCAATAGTTTTTGTGCGACCACATGACCAGAACATAAGGATTTGACCTAACCAATATAGATGTACAAATATTTATGAGAGAAGGGCCCCTCTGGTGTCCTATATGAGGGGATTTTATGGGCACTGTACAAGATCTGGTGTGCACCATGTATCTCACTGTACAAGATCTGGTGTGAACCATGTCTCTCACTGTACAAGATCTGGTGTGAACCATGTCTCTCACTGTACAAGATCTGGTGTGAACCATGTCTCTCACTGTACAAGATCTGGTGTGCACCATGTCTCTCACTGTACAAGATCTGGTGTGAACCATGTCTCTCACTGTACAAGATCTGGTGTGCACCATGTCTCTCACTGTACAAGATCTGGTGTGAACCATGTCTCTCACTGTACAAGATCTGGTGTGAAACATGTCTCTCACTGTACAAGATCCGGTGTGAAACATGTCTCTCACTGTACAAGATCTGGTGTGAACCATGTCTCTCACTGTACAAGATCTGGTGTGCACCATGTCTCTCACTGTACAAGATCTGGTGTGCACCATGTCTCTCACTGTACAAGATCTGGTGTGAACCATGTCTCTCACTGTACAAGATCTGGTGTGCACCATGTCTCTCACTGTACAAGATCTGGTGTGCACCATGTCTCTCACTGTACAAGATCTGGTGTGCACCATGTCTCTCACTGTACAAGATCTGGTGTGCACCATGTCTCTCAGTGTTCACAAGTGGAGATAAGCTCAACCTGTGCAACAAAACAGTTGGCATCAGGCCAAGTTAAACAACGAAGCAAACAGAAAAAGATAAGGACACCAACCCACCACTAGATATCTTTTTAAAGATAAGGACACCAACCCACCACAACTAGATATATTTTTAAAGATAAGGACACCAACCCACCACAACTAGGTATCTTTTTAAAGATAAGGACACCAGCCCACCACAACTAGATATATTTTTAAAGATAAGGACACCAACCCACCACAACTAGATATATTTTTAAAGATAAGGACACCAACCCACCACAACTAGATATATTTTTTAAGATAAGGACACCAACCCACCACAACTAGATATCTTTTTCAAATCATGGTACTCTTTTTTATTAGTGTTGCCATCCTGGTTACACGTTATAGTATGTTTAATGAATAAGATTAATGCTATAGCAGTTTCAAAACCTTTTCTAGACTGCAAATATAAAGCATCTAATAATAATAATAATAATAATAATAAGCCATTTAGCAGATGCTTTTATCCAAAGTGACTTACAGTCATGTGCGCATACATTTTTACGTATGGGTGGTCATGGGGATCGAACCCACTACCCTGGCATTACAAGCGGAATGCTCTACCAATTGAACTACAGAGGACCACATCTCTCCCCTTCCATGGTAAAACTGACATATACATGCAAAGGCTATCTGTTTGGAGTTCTGTGGGGAGCTTGACGACACCCACCGTTTGGTGTACAGGTGCTGGAGCCGTGACTTGGGTACTGGGCCAGGTGCTTGGCCATAAGGTCACCCGTCTGAGAGCTGAAGTCACAGACCTCACACAGCAGCTTCAAATAGCTGTGTGGGACAGAGGGAGAGAAGGTTGGCAAGTGTCCCTAGTAACTGGCAAGCAAAAAATATCAAAAACACAACACAGCGGGAAACAGTGTCCATTACCAAGGGGGTGGCCGCTTGTGCAGGGGTACGTGGTTGGTTTTCATACGTGGTGCATGATTTCTGCAACAAGAGAAATGAACCGCTATCAAACCTTCCAAGTCATCTATGATCAATGAATGAAATATTGTTTCTTTGGCTAATAAAACATGATCTATATCGATAATGAAACTTGACTCACGTGATCATGTGGTCTGCGTAGGAGCGCGAGCAGCAGGTGCTGTAGGGACACACGGCACAGTGGACGAAGGTGGGGTAGTGGTCGGGGAAGCTGGGTACGTCTGAGCTGCACTCCATGCACCGCTGCTTGACTAGCGACACACTGTAGAGGAGGTCAAACAGAGGTCAGACACTTCAGCCACAATATATGCGTTTATATGATCACCCTGGCAGTGACCCCACTCTCCGAGGGTGTTTCAGAGAGTTGGGATATGCAAAAAAAAGTATTTCCAATTCACACACACGCGTATTAGTACACACTTGTACATGTGTGAAAAAGAACAAATATAAAACACCCACCAAATGATGATTATGTTTATACATGCTATCAGAGGGCAAGGTAGCCCTACTATCATATAGCTCAATCAAAAACTAAGTCTGAGATTAAAGATAGAAGACTGAATGTCCTCCTGGGATTTGTAGTAGCTCCATGGAGAAGAAATGCACAACAATATGAATATTATTCACCTCCGTTTCTGAAACTTGGTGAGCAGGTCCAACTGCTTGATGGATTTCCTCATGGTGGTTTTGGTTGTTTGTGGAGGTGGTTTGGACTGATGAGGTTTGTGTTGTATGTTGCTGTTAGTGTAGGTCTGGCCCGCCTGAGGAGTGGGGCCTGTCGTCTTATAGTCCACAGGTACATTCTTGGGCAACTGTCCCTTGTGGTGGGCATATGCCCTGATGGTCACCTAAGTACACAGACAAGAATACAACACTGTGTTTAACCCCATTCTACCAATGAATATTATACCTACACTAATATAACTCCTTCTTGATCTAGGACATGCATTGCTTTTTGGTTAACTGTTGTTCTGTCCAACAAGTGAATTGCCTGAATCTCTACACTCTTAGAAAAAAGGGGTCCAAAAGGGTTCTTCGGCTGTCCCCATAGGAAAACACTTTTGGGTTCCATGTAGAACCCTTCTTTTGGGTTCCATGTAGAACCCTCTGTAAGGGTTCTACATGGAACCCAAAAGGGTTCTACCCCAGAACCAAAAAGGGTTCTTCAAAGGGTTCTCCTATGGGAACAGCAGAATAACCCTTTTAGGTTCTAGATAGCACCTTTTCTACTAAGAGTGTGGCACAACTAGGAGAAGGACTAATCAGTGAAATGAAGCTGTTCATCAACTCACTTTAGTCCCAGGTTGGAGCCCCTCCAGCTGCTTGGGCTTGCGGAAGGTCCTGTGGCTGTGGGTTTTGTGCTCCATCCTGTCCGTGGCGGAGAGGAACTGCAAACGGCACTTGTTGCAGTGACTCGCTCTACTGGCCTGAAAAATCAAGAGTTGGGTTCAGTGTTTCAGCGTTATACATAAATTGCAGAAGAAACTGCTGATCTCTTTTTTCCTTTGTACAAGAGTTTACAAAACAATTTTTCTTGCAACGCCTACTTTGCAGTACCACTGCCTTTATAAAACATACGGGATCGTTTCCCAGACCCAGATTTAACCTAGTCCTGGACTAAAAACACACTTACAATGAAGATTCTCTATTGAGATTGGTGTTTAATCCAAGACTAGGTTTAATATGAGCGCGGGAAACCAGGCCATAAATACTTTTTTGCTCTGGATAAGAGCGTCTGCTAAATGACGTAAATGTAAAATGTAATGCTCCTGGGTTGTTTCTCTACCTGGTGTCGTATGTAGTGCTGCTGGAAGGAGTTGGGGCTCTTGAACACCTTCAGGCAGTAAACACACAGCTGGTTGCATGTCTTTGCATGACTGGTACAGAAGTGGTTGTACACATCCGAAAAGAAAGAAGATCGGTACTGACACACCTTGAAAAGAAGGGATGGGATTTCAGGAAGGTGTGGTTCTGAGAGTAAATGGGAAGGTGGGCAGCATTTATTCTATCATGTTCAACTGGAGGTGAAAGGTCACCAACCTGGCAAATATAGGGCATCTCTCCTGGTTTGTGGGTGTTCTTCATGTGATGCAGGAACACAGGCTCACTCTCAAACGCCCACTCACAGATCTTGCAACAAGCTGCACGGTCAATAGAGAAAACATGATTTTCAAAAATGGCACAGGATGCATATTTAACAACAGATTAATATGTAAGTATTGTCATATGTGAGGGCGTACTGGAAGACTGAGTGGGCCCGTGGGCATTCTCCACATGGTGCTGGAGCTGGGCGCTGGTAGAGAACTGGCGGAAGCAGTGCTGGCAGGAGGTCAGTTGGTCCACCCATTTAGTCATCTCTGGGTGCTGCTTCATGTGGTCCATCAGCCTGCCGAGCACGTACACACACACACACGCAAACACAGTTAACATCCTTCCATCAATTGAGATTTGCATTTGCATAGTTCTAACACTTGAATAAGTGGTCCAGATACCTTTGTGGCAATGTATCACATGCAAACATCTGGTTGATACCTCTGCCCCTAAATGTTGTCATTTCAAATCAATTTATGGTCAGCCTGTATGTGTACATACTGTGTGTGTGTGTGTGTGTGTGTGTGTGTGGAGCAGCTGACCTCATTCTCACCTAATGTTGCTATTGGACCTCTTGGGGCAGATGACACATTTGAAGGAGTAGTTCAGCTTGGTGGGCTGGCTGTCGACCAGGGACTGTTGGCCCGCGAAGCGGCCATAGTAGAAATCATCCACTAGCATAACCACCTTAGGCGGAGGGTCTGGATTGGAGCTGGGGGCCCGCTCTGGCAGGGGGTTCTGAGTGCCACTGCTGCTGGAAGGCCCTGCAGTATTGACCAGTTCTGGACAGCAGAACTGTGAGGGAGGAATTCAATGCAGTTTAAATTGCCATCATGCTCATCATACCTGTGGTTCATGGTTTAATATTTGGGATGTTCTAAGGTGCATATGATAAAGCTTCTTACACACATATGTCCTTGAAGTGCTTCTTGCATTTTGAATTGGGCTCCACATCGGGGGCATATTTTCAGCGCCTGATCAACTGTAAAACAAACAGAACAGGGAAACATTTTTACACTTAGAACCAGCGAGTGCATATGATAATGAGCAATAGTTCTGATATGGGTGTATTTACTGTACCTTTGGTGTTGCCCTGTGTCAGGGGCGTGGCCACGGGTACATTGGCCTGGCTGTTGCTCTTGACGATCTGCAGTAGCTGCGATTGGAGAGCGACTGGGACTTGGTTCCATTTCACTATAGCACAAAGAAAAGCAGAGGAACACAACTCATGAGTTGGTCATGATAAGTTCAACAGATTTCACAATAGATACAAAAGCTGTACTTTATTGAATTTAGACTATTGAGATCCACCCATAAAATAAGAACTTACAAATCTGAGGCTGTGAGGAAGGGTTGAGTAGGGTGGGCCGGTTGCCCATGGTGCTAGCTGTGGTTGTGAGGGGGGCATGACTGGCCCCGCGGATGGTGAGGGTGGCAGGGATTTGCATAGTGGCAAAGGTGCCGGGCGCTGCCTGCCGTAAAACACCACTAGGGCCAGCAGTGGGCCTAATCTGTGCAGGCTGGCTCACAACCTGAGGCATCCCCATAGACGGAGCAAAGAACTGCCCTCCAGGTCCTACCATAGGAGAGAGGGGGCTGTTAACAAAATGGTGTTACTATACACTATGTTGTCCAAAATGGCTGCTGTCAATAACTTGCTTCCTGGAGACTTTTCAAAAATGAGTGTTTGGGACCCCAGTATGTTGCGGGACCTGTCTGTTGTAGAGCTGTGAAAACAGCATTGGATAAAGAAGTAAGAGATACAATTACCAGAGAGTAGAGTGATGGGTCGAATCATCTGCCCTTGTTGTAAATTCAGAACTATCCCCATAGGGTTCTGCCCAGGCCTCACATTTCGGACCGGGAAACCCTGTGAGATGTAATAATGAGTTGAAGTTAAATACATTCTTAAATGCATTCCCCCTTGCTGAACTGAACCGAAGCAGGCCAGAGAAGATCCGTGAGCACTGATGCAGTCCGTACCTGGGTGAAGTAGATCTGCTGGGCATTGGCAGGGCCGGCACCAGGGTTAACAGCTGTGGGCAGTAGCATGGTGCTCAGACCTGTAGGGGTTTGGATCTGGATCAGCTGTTGTCCCTGGACCATGCCCGATGGCACCAGAGAGGGCATACCAGGGACCCCCGTGGGGACCATAAATTGAGATAACACTGATGACGACACAGGAGCTGAGGGACACAGAGGAAGGGGGACAACCTAGTGGTTAGTGTCACGGGTGGGATCTGAACCCTGTGTCTACCAAGGGAGAAACCAATGTCTTGACCGTTAGACCAAGAGGACATTCCCCCTTTGGTGAGGGTGACACTGATTTTGAAGTCGCAGGCAGGGGCTACCTCATCACGAGACCATGAGCCAGACTCATGTCTTCTACAACTGCTTCGCCCCGCGGTTCTAAGTGTAGGCCTACTGCATATTATAATCAGTGTTGCATTCTCTTTGGTTTCTGACTCCGAGGTGTATAACGCATTTATAAATACTCCTGTACAATCAAATAATCAAAATCCATTACTGAGCATTTCCTGTGTTTCTGAAAGTAACGACGGCTGTTTTAGCCTTTCGGCAGTGTGTGTTTGAGACACCAGCCTTCCCCCAAAACATCAACTCATGTGCTATAGTGGTGCGTTGCAAGACAGAGGAGGAGGACTGGCCTGTGTTGGAAACCGTTGCCGGGACACGCTGTGCAGCTGAGTGAGTGAGGGAGGGTATGCTGGGAACCGGAGTCTCTCGGGATGTCGTGGAGGAAAAGGAGGTTTCACAGACTGCAGGAAACACACAACGGCATAAACAGCAAGGTACAGTTGAACTACATGAGAATTAGCGTACATTCTCCTGTGTTTTTATTTTATCTGACCTTTTTTTCCATTTCTATTCTGGATTTTTTACTTCTTTACCTTTGATATTGAATATTCCATTGTTGAGGAAGAGCTTGCAAGTAAGCTTTTCACTGTACTATTTAGGCCTGTTGTATCCTGTGCACAGAACAAATAAACTTTGATTGTATTTCACAGCATAGTCTTATGCCAGGGGTGTCAAACTCATTCCATGCAGGGCCTAGTGTCTGCTTGTTTTTGGTTTTTCCTTTCAGTGAAGATCTAGACAACCGGATGAGGGGTGTTCCTTACTAATTACTGACCTTAATTCATCAATCAAGTACAAGGGAGGAGAGAAAACCTGCAGACACTCGGCCCTCCATGGAACGAGTTTGACACGTCTTATGCTAACAGCCTATATGACTGGGTCATTGACCATTCATACATGTTCAGACCATGACAAGGGCCGCAGTGGTCAGTCAGTCACCAAGATGACAGTCAAGAGGATGTGCCAGTCTGTCTCCGTGGCAATAGTTGGCCAATGGGCATGCTCACCGTTGTCAATGTCGCCCTCTATGAATTCCAATTCCTCCTCCACGTCGTCATACATCTGTTGCCATGGCTCCAGCTCCTCCTCCTCACACTCCATGAATAAATCGCCGTCCATTTTGCTGAACGGATCAAATATGTCTAATGAACAACTAAGACACACTGAATAATTAAAATGTCTAGTAAGTGTACACTCATAAGTGTAGGTCTATCGCTTGAGCACTATGAACAGTGTCAGAACACCATACAGTACATTAAAAAAGGCCATTGTCGCTTGAGTAAATATCAATGTTTTATAACTGTCACGTGTTTGTGTAACTTGTATGAAACTATAAAGTTAATTTATTTCACACATTTATTATATTGTAATCTACAGTATTTTAAAAATAGCCTATTGATTGAATGATGACAATGTGACTCAGAGACTTGGGTTCAGCATTGTAGAAAATCTGTCCA
Organism: Coregonus lavaretus; assembly: GCF_964263955.1. NCBI lineage: Eukaryota > Metazoa > Chordata > Actinopteri > Salmoniformes > Salmonidae > Coregonus > Coregonus lavaretus. Next base: position 47,462,456 of record NC_139990.1, on the reverse strand, counting down.
GGCTTTAAATAATCTTATGAAATTGAATTTCTAAACATATAAACAAAATATTAAAGTAAAGTATTGAATGAAAACATTGCTTCTCTGATAACTTATTTAGGCAAAATAAATAAATATATATATATATATATACATAATTGAGTTCATCTATTATTCTTCTCTGGTTCATTGTGATAGAAATTCTCGCAAAATGTCCCTGGCAACCACTAGGAAATTTACGAAAGGGGCGGGGGAAAATAGTTATCTGCATGCATGGCAGATTTGAGGTGCATGTCTGCAATAAACAGCCGTTCGTTCCTTGAGTCATACAAGTTATACACATATATTGCAGAAGACATGATCCCCCACACACACATACACACACACACACACACACACTTTGGGGGAAAGACATGTTACTACTGAGACTCACAACCGTAGGCTACGCTATTGATGCCGTTCCACTGCGACGTTTAGTGTGCATATTAGATATATTTACGGCAAAAAAAATTGATTATTTGTGACACACTTAAACTAAAAGTAGACCATAAACTATTACAGGTAAATACTTACCCTTTCCAATACGAAGACAGAACGCTAATAAACAAGAACACACAAAAATTATTCGCGGGCTACATGTTCCCCATTGGAGGCATATTAATCCGCATGAAGGAGACAGACGTTTACCTCTTTCAGCAAATTACATTGGTCGAAACAAAGTTTTGCGTCATTTCCGCTTTAAAATCTGCACTGTGATTGGCTTCCATCAATGTAAAGAAGAGAGGCGGAGCTAAGCGTTTCAGGAAATAGATTTGTCCTAAAACTGCGTTGTTTTCAGAAATTACATTAAAAACTTCAATAACTAAATTCAATTACCTTCTAACACGGTGATTAATACTCAAATAGATCAAATAGTATTAATTTCAACCAAATGTGTGTCAATACTAATATCCATACACTCAATAAAGGCAAATTAATTGGAGCTGCAAGCAGCCATTTTGTTCTATCATGATGCTATTGATTATCCCTTATTCATGATTCCAATTACATTGAGCCATTAGACATCCTCTTTAGCCTTGTGAGAAAAATGCCCAGACGCTCCGAAGCTGCCAAAATGCTCTGTCTAAACGCAAATACACCTCGCAAGCGATACAGTTTTGGAAACATTTGGAACTTAACTTTCATATTAGCAAGAAATAATTGCTCATACAAAATATAAATTTACTGTAAGCAGTTTAGGAAAGCACGCTGCCTCAAACCGAGACTACACTTCCTCCCCTCCAATTTCCAATAGAGCATGACTGGGGAGGAAGTTTCGTACCTCGGCTGGGGGCTGTGTTTTTTTATTTATTCTGCAGGGTGCAACAAGGATGCAACTTTGCTAAACTGCATACAGTAAGTGTATATTTTGTATTTGAAAGATTCTTTCACCCTGATGTGAAATTTAAGTTACAAAGGTTTCCAAAACCGTAGGCCTATCGCAAGTGAGGATTATTAACGTTTCTAAACTTTAAAACAGAGTGATAGCATTGTAGTTCATTGATCCAGCTGTGGTCCATACGTTCAATTGAAAACTGAAGGTCTGGGTTCTCGAGAACTAACTATTGATATGCTGATTAATGTTACATTCTCACACTGCAATTTTATGTTCTCACATTACAATTTTACAGAGTGAACTGTGTGTGTGTCACGCCCTGGCTCTGGGGACTCTTTTATGTTGAGCCAGGGTGGTAGTTTCTATGTGTTTATTCTAGATCGTTTAGATCTATGTTGGCCAGGGTGGTTCTCGATCAGAGGCAGCTGTTGCTCGTTGTCTCTGATTGGGAACCATACTTAGGCAGCCTGTTTTGCACAGTTAGGTGTGGGATCTTGTTCTGGAAGGTTTGTGTATTTAACCTAGGACTTCACGTATCGTTTATTGTTTTGGTTTGTTCGTGTGTACAAGTAATAAAGATGTACGCTTCTCACGCTGCGCCTTGGTCCGCTGTTTATGACGATCGTGACAGAAGATCCCACCAAGACTGGATCAAGCAGCGTGACGAGGAGAGAGGATGGACTTGGGAGGAGATGAGTGCGAGTCTGGCAAGAGGGATGGAGGCCTTGAGCACGGGGTAGAGACAAGCCCAATACATTTTTAGGGGGGGGGGGGCTCACACCGTGGACGGCGAGGCAGCGGGAGGCCGCGATAGAGCGGTTCGGCAGGTTAGCAGAGGAGGCCGCCAGGTTACGGGGGCCACTGGTCACGAGGGAGAAGTGTAGTGTAGAGGCACGGCGAGAGGTACTGGGGTGTGTTACCAGTCCGGTCCGGCCCGTTCCTGATTCCCGCACAAGGCCAGTGGTGTGTGTTCCCAGTACGGTCCGGCCTGTTCCTGCTCCCCGCACCAAGCCAGTGGTGCGCGTCATCAGCCCGGTCCGACCCGTTCCTGCTCCCCGCACCAAGTCAGTGGTGCGCGTCGCCAGCCCGGTCCGGCCTGTTCCTGCTCCCCGCACCAAGCCAGTGGTGCGCGTCGTCAGCCCGGTCCGGCCTGTTCCTGCTCCCCGCACCAAGCCTGTGGTGTGCGTCGCCAGCCCGGCCCGGCCCGTTCCTGCTCCCCGCACCAAGCCAGTGGTGCGCGTCGCCAGCCCGGTTCGGCCTGTTCCTGCTCCCCGCACCAAGCCAGTGGTGCGCGTCGTCAGTCTGGCACGGTCCGTTCCTGCTCCCCGCACCAAGCCAGTGGTGCGCGTCGTCAGCCCGGTCCGGCCCGTTCCCGCTCCCCGCTCCCCGCTCCCCGCACCAAGCCAGTGGTGCGCGTCGTCAGTCTGGCACGGTCCGTGCCTGTTCCACCTGTGCCTGGTCCGGCACCGGTCAGCTGCTCCACGCCGGAGCCAGAGCAATCCGCTCCACCGGTGTTCAGTCCAGCTCCGGCCAGCAGGGCTAGACCACGAGGGCGAGAGAGAGAGTGGTGGTCACGCCCGGAGCCGGATACGCCTCCGAGGCGGAATGCCCACCCGGCCCCTCCCCTGTTGGGTTTAGTTGGCGCGGTCGCAGTCCGCGCCTTTGGGGGGGGGGTACTGTCACGCCCTGGCTCTGGGGACTCTTTTATGTTGAGCCAGGGTGGTAGTTTCTATGTGTTTATTCTAGATCGTTTAGATCTATGTTGGCCAGGGTGGTTCCCGATCAGAGGCAGCTGTTGCTCGTTGTCTCTGATTGGGAACCATACTTAGGCAGCCTGTTTTGCACAGTTAGGTGTGGGATCTTGTTCCGGAAGGTTTGTGTATTTAACCTAGGACTTCACGTATCGTTTATTGTTTTGGTTTGTTCGTGTGTACAAGTAATAAAGATGTACGCTTCTCACGCTGCGCCTTGGTCCGCTGTTTATGACGATCGTGACAGTGTGTGTGTGTGTGTGTGTGTGTGTGTGTGTGTGTGAAAGAGAGAGGATAATCATCCAGGGTAATTTATTTGCTTTTGGATTCATGTACATGACATAGGCCTACATGTAGCCCACTTAACAAAACAATGTTACACAAAGACTATAGGCCTAGACTGTCTTGGACAGGGTTGAGTAACAAATTACTCAGATTACAAAAAAACTAATGTCCAGGGTACTTCAATGTGTAGCCTAGTCAAATAACTGTTAACAGGCAAGTTCAGACTCTTCTTCATCAAAGATTTTGTTTACAGACCATCATGTCTTCTCTTGGACATTATTTACAACTGGGAAATGAAATATATGAGTAGCGTAGACTGGAAATTAACACAAAAAAACACATATAACAGAGACAAAAAGTGAATAACTTTCTGTTTGATTGCCTGCTTAGTGTGTGGCCCATAGCCTACTCAAATGTATACTTTTGTGCTTATTAATACAAATGTACTTTAAAATATAGGTTACAACAAAATAAATCTATTCAACATAATCTTATGCCTATATTTTTCGAAATGTGTATAAAAAAAATACATATTTAATTCTCTTAGGTTATAGGTTTAGGCTATTGTAATGCTGACCAGTAATATTAATGTGGGGTAGCATCAGTGTAGCACAGTAGGCATGCCATCTCCCTCTGGTCCCTATACATTTGATAAAGGATATGTGTTATGCAATAGGTCTTACCTCTAATAGCCTAACCAAACAACTATCACAGCAGCCTATAAACATAAGGATATTAGCCTGTCATTGTGATGTCAAAGTTTATCATTGTAGGCAGCAGATTAGCCTAAATGGCATGACATGGATATAGCCTTAATGTCAGATCATGATCTAGGAATTGTATTCTAATAAAATGCACTGTTATACAATTCTATTCATTTGCATTGGTATGTAAACATTTGTTTGCAGCGTTTTCATTCGCTGGACGGGGCTCACTCAGTTCACACCTAGAGATGTAACATAACACTTTGTATTTCGACACCACTGCTGCTCTCGTATTGCCAATGATACAATAGAGAATACGAGTGTAATCGCTTCGTAATCTGAAAACAGACGCTAAATCCCTCTATTTAAATTGCTTTAAAACTATTAATAGCCTCGCTTTCAGATGAGAGCATCATAGCCGACAAACATCGTAATATTCCTGGATTAGAACGAAGTGAATCCCAAGGAGGACGGTATTCGGTCCGTCCACCTATGGTCTGGCAGGTCTTTGCCTAGGCTACGGATAAAATGTGGGATGAAGTTGATCGGTCTGCGCCGGTTAAGTATGGCGCTGTCATAGCGGTGACAGTGATCTGTAAGTCTTGGCCTTTGTTGTTCTTTGTACTATTTGAAGCGTGTTTGTTTCAATGAAATAACCAAGTCAAAAATATAGAATAGACTTTGAATTAAATGTGAAGGCAGGGCAAGGAAATTACTCAGAATATCAAATCGATTTAACAGTTTTTAAAAAAGGCTCTAAAGATAATTTTCATTCTCTATTATAATTCAACTTGGTTTGTCTTTTTGTCTTTCTTCTTATTGTTTTATTAGAGAGATAGATAACTTTGCTGTTATTTTGAATATTAAACAGACAATAACAAAATTGGTGGTGTTAATTCTAATTTGTGAAGAACACTTTACTAAATTTGCCAGCATATATTTATGCTCTCTCTGCAGACATCTGTTATTAAGATGTTATCTTTATGTTATATATGTTTTTGAACAGTTCTTTACCACAAAAATATCCCAGCTCTTAATATCAAATGCACAGTTCACTCCTGCTCATACATTCCAGGAGCATCTTAAAATACTCAGTTTCTGTCAGAAAACACAGAAACATTTGATTTTAAGAGTCCTACATTGCCTCCACCAAAACATCATCAGCTCAGACACCAGAGCTTCACAGTCAGAGTTCTAGTCCATATTCCTGGTCACCATAATATTTTGCACTCAAATCTACTCACTACACTCTTAGAAAAAAAGGTTCCAAAAGGGTTCTTCGGCTGTCCCCATAGGATAACTATTTTGGTTCCATGTAGAACCCTTTTAGGTTTCAGGTAGAACACTTTTGGGTTCCATGTAGAACCCTCTGTGGAAAGGGTTCTAAATGGAACCAAAAGGGTTCTACCCGGAAGAAAAACCGAAGAACCCTTTTAGGTTCTAGATAGCATCTTTTTTTCTAAGAGAGTACAGCTTTCAAGTGATAATGTGGGAAGGAATTCATTGTTTTCATGTTGTTTGTTGCACCGCCAGGCATTGTTCTGTTGAGAAAATGGATTGCTGGGGGTGTGTGTCGATCTTCAGTCCAATTACGTGGCAAGACGGTGTTGGTCACCGGTGCCAACACCGGCATTGGCAAGGAAACGTGCCGTGACATGGCACGTAGAGGTATGGCACAGTTATGTACACAATGTCACAAAGTGTGTGTGTATGTGGTGTGTGTGTATCAGATATGGCCACATTTTGACCTACTTTAAGGCTGGGTGTTATACTGCTGCCTTCGACCATTCCATCCCAGGAAATGGTTGGAATACTGGGAGCAGGGTACCCTCCTCTTTGGACAGAATGTACTCTGTGGGGGATGGCGTGTGTTGTGTGTTTGTGCCTTCTCTAACTGACTTCGGGGAGCTGCAGGGGCGCGGGTGGTGATGGCGTGCCGGGACCTGACACGGGCTGCGAGGGCGGCGGACGAGATTCGTCAGGCCACGGGGAACAACAACATCGTAGTGCGTCACCTGGACCTGGCCTCTATGTACTCTGTCAGAGAGTTGGCCAAAGAGTTCATTGCCAGTGAGGATCGCCTAGATATACTCATCAACAATGCCGGTGAGCATCAGCAACCACTGGGACAGCCATGTCTGGATGGGAAGCTGGCTCTATGGCATCAGCAACCACTGGAACAGCCATGTCTGGGCACAGATTCACAAAATGTCTCAGAGGGAAAAGTGCTGATCTAGGATAGTTTTTTTTCTCCTTTTAGATCATAACGAATAAGATTACATGGACCGGGGGGACCTGATCCTAGATCAGCACTCCTACACTGAGATGCTTTGTTAATACGGGCCCTGAATGGGAAGCTGGCTCTATGGCATTATGACTGATAAGGATGGTTGATTCCAGTTATATAGCGCTTCATCATGATGATTGTCTCCATCAGGTGTGATGATGTGCCCTAACTGGCTAACAGAGGACGGCTTCGAGACACAACTGGCTGTCAATCACCTCGGACACTTCCTGCTGACCAATCTCCTTCTGGGGAAGCTCAAGAGCTCCGCCCCTAGCCGTGTGGTCAATGTGTCTAGCATTGCACACAAAGGGGGTAAACCGGACTATTGGACTTTTTTCTTCCTTTCCATAATATAGGTGCCATGCAATGTAAAAAAAAACTATATATATTTTCCTACATCTAGGTAAGATCCAGTTTGATGATCTTTTCTTTGCCAAGAGGCCATACAACTCTCTGGTCAGTTACAGACAGAGCAAGCTGGCCAACGTGCTATTCTCCAGAGAGCTGGCCAGAAGGTTGAAAGGTAAACGGAAATACCCTCGGTGGTCTTTGGCTTTGTGCACATTTATTACGACCATTACAACAACGATATTGTCACCAATAACAGTTTTAATTCACTGGCAGATAGGACTTTTCCCAGACACAGTGTAGAGGTGTAACACACTGGGATCTGATCCCCTGGTAGGTACGGGGGTGACGTCCTACAGCCTGCATCCCGGGGTGATCAGGACAGAGCTGACCCGCCACGTGGAGACCTGGTTCCCCATGCTGAGGGCCATCCTGTCAGCCCCCTCCGTGCTCCTCATGAAGACCTCCACCCAGGGCGCCCAGACCTCCATCTACTGTGCTGTCACCCCAGGATTGGAGCACAAGTCTGGCTGCTACTTCAGGTAAGCTCTGTTGTGAAAGTAGTGGTGGATAGGACATGGACAGTAAGTCAAAGTTACTGTATTCTATTGTTTTTGAATTGTTGTCAAGCTTGTTTAGCTCTGGTTTGTAAAGTGTTATTGTATGTGTGTCTCAGTGACTGTGTCGTGATGGAGACCGCCCCAGAGGGGAGGGATGATGCGGTGGCCAAGAGGCTTTGGAAGGAGAGTGCCCGTCTGGTGGGTTACATAGAGAAAGACTGAACAACCCCCTCCATCTGAAAACCATAGAGAAAGACTGAACAACCCCCTCCACCTTCAAACCATAGAGAAAGACTGAACAACCCCCTCCACCTTCAAACCATAGAGAAAGATTGAACAACCCCCTCCACCTTCAAACCATAGAGAAAGACTGAACAACCCCCTCCATCTGAAAACCGGGAACTCATGAACTTAGAACAGCCCCAACCCTCTCTGACAATCAGCATCAACAGATTGGACGACTCGTACCAAGCAATCCTCAAGCCTTCTCTGGCCTCTCAATATAAAAAAAAACCTGTAAGGAGTCTTCAAAAAGACATGCATGGGTGATGTATAGTTACCAGGCTGGGGCGTCCATGCTTACCTTGGAGATTGCAGACTGAAAGACTAACAGACCTGTAGGAACTCAACTCAGGACATAAAGTCCTTTCACCTCACTATGCTGGAGATCAGATATCCGAGAAATCATTTGGAGCATCCACCGCTAGTCATTCTTGTAGAATTCTGGCCCCTGTTAACAGGGGCGTCTTGTACCCCAAAAATCTGAGGGGGCACAAAGTACGTGAGGATGTCTGGGGAGTTGGTGAATTTAGCATTTTTCAAACACCTGGAACAGCTTTTTCCTGCAATCTAGAGCCATGATTATTATGGCTAATTCTATGTGAAAAATATGTATATTTGTCTTTATATCTAAGCATACTTTTTGAGCTGTCTGTATCCTCCTGACTGGTGGTTCTTTTTTTAAAGAAACAAAATATTATTCTCTGCATCTCTGCTAAAATATGGGTAAAAGATTGAAAGGAATGTGAGTCTTATTCAGTACATTTAGTAATTGTTTGCTTTTCTAAAGTATACCAACCTTGCCAGCAGGCATGCCAGCTAAGATAGTTAGACAAGCTAGCTACTCTAACTTGTTTGATAGCCGGAAATGGCTTCTTTATAGCTAGTTATGAGGTTGGGAGATTGGGAACCTATCTGGGCTAGCTAAAGCCAACTTCATAATACATTATGTAAATAAAATTGTTAGGAGGCTTTTTATTTTTTATTTTTTATTTTTTTTAAACAGGACAAATCTGCCCTATGGGCATGATGCCTCTGCCTGATAATATGAATGTCAGTTGAGAGTGTTGTACTTGATAGCTTAGTACATTGGGATGAATATTACACTGGTGATCATGCATTTACTGCAGTTGAACACTTTAGAGTGTCGTGTTTATGAAATAAGCAGGTAAATAGTATATTTGTACTAAAATGACAATTTGATCATTAGAGATTGCAGGTAATTATTGCCAAGTATTCACCTGGTTATTTCTTGAGGGCACTGTAAAAGCATGTTTATCCTAAATGTTTTGGTGATACACTATAAAGAGTAGTTGTCTTTTGGAATTCACTCCTGAAATGGGAAACTACTGATGGTCATTCTATTTTTCAAGGACGGATCCTCTTCAAGGTAATTTTGCAACATAGCAACAAGGACTATCTCAAATGAAATTGTAGCTTTGTTTCTGTTGTTTACATTCATTTGAATAAAAAAAAACGTGTTTTGCATCAAACTGTATCAATTTGATTATCTTATTCCATCTGTGAAGATTTTCTAACATGCAGTGAGCAGGAGTAACCAGCAGAGGGAAATGTGTCCATTATCATTGAGCCACTAGAGAGCAGCGTAGTCCACTTACAACGCAGTAAGCACCCTGCAGCCTCTTTCCAGGATTGCTGGTACTGAGTCGAAACTGAATTGTTTTAAACATACTACTCAGGTGTCCTTTCATGTTCCCAATGAATCATATTTTTTATATTTAGTCTTATTTCTGTCGACTTGCAGCAAGTGCTCTGAAATAAAGAAGCTGAGACAAACACAATACCACCATAAGTATAGTAACCTTCATAGGGCATAATAGACTACACTACAAGGGTTTAGAATAATGTTAGGAGTCAGTAGACATGCTGTCCTTATAGGCCTAATGGTTCAGTAGACATGCTGTCCTTATAGGCCTAATGGTTCAGTAGACATGCTGTCCTTATAGGCCTAATGGTTCAGTAGACATGCTGTGGTTGTAGGCCTAATGGTTCAGTAGACATGCTGTCCTTAAAGGCCTAATGGTTCAGTAGACATGCTGTCCTTATAGGCCTAATGGTTCAGTAGACATGCTGTGGTTGTAGGCCTAATGGTTCAGTAGACATGCTGTGGTTGTAGGCCTAATGGTTCAGTAGACTTGATGACTCTTAGCTGGTTGTCCCTGCGCGCATGACCCACGTGGAGTTCCAGGTCTCCGGCAGCCTCTGGAACTGCCGTTCTGCGGCCAACAAGGCAGAGTTAATCTCAGCCTATGCTACCCTCCAGTCCCTCGACTTCTTGGCGCTGACGGAAACATGGATTACTGCTACTCCTACTGCTCTTTCCTCGTCTGATCATGTGTTCTCGCATACCCCGAGAGCATCTGGTCAGCGCGGCGGTGGCACAGGAATCCTCATCTCTCCCAAGTGGACATTCTCTCTTTTCCCCCTGACCCATCTGTCTATCTCCTCATTTGAATTCCATGCTGTCACAGTCACTAGCCCATTCAAGCTTAACATCCTTATCATTTATCGCCCTCCAGGTTCCCTTGGAGAGTTCATCAATGAGCTTGATGCCTTGATAAGTTCCTTTCCTGAGGATGGCTCACCCCTCACAGTTCTGGGTGACTTTAACCTCCCTACATCTGCCTTTGACTAATTTCTCTCTGCCTCCTTCTTTCCACTCCTTTCCTCTTTTGACCTCACCCTCTCACCGTCCCCCCCTACTCACAAGGCAGGCAATATGCTTGACCTCATCTTTACTAGATGCTGTTCTTCTACTAATCTCACTGTAACTCCCCTCCAAGTCTCCGACCACTACTTTTTATCCTTTTCTCTCTCGCTCTCCTCCAACCCTACTCACTCTGCCCCTACTCAGATGGTAATGTGCCGTCGCAATCTTCGCTCTCTCTCTCCCAGTACTCTCTCCTCTTCCATCCTATCATCTCTTCCCTCTGCTAAATCCTTCTCCCTCCGATCTCCTGATTCTGCCTCCTCAACCCTCCTCTCCTCCCTTTCTGCATCTTTTGACTCTCTATGTCCCCTATCCTCCCGGCCGGCTCGGTTCTCTCCTCCTGCTCCGTGGCTTGACGACTCATTGCGAGCTCACAGAACAGGGCTCCGGCAGCCGAGCGGAAATGGAGGAAAACTAGACTCCCTGTGGACCTGTCATCTTTTCACTCCCTCCTCTCTACATTTTCTTCCTCTGTTTCTGCTGCCAAAGCCACTTTCTACCACTCTAAATTTCAAGCCTCTGCCTCTAACCCTAGGAAGCTCTTTGCCACCTTCTCCTCCCTGCTGAATCCTCCTCCCCCCCCCCCTCCTCCTCCCTCTCTGTGGATGACTTTGTCAACCATTTTGAAAAGAAGGTTGACAACATCCGATCCTCATTTATTAAGTCAAATGACACCGCTGGTCCTGCTCACACTGCCCTACCCCATGCTTTGACTTCTTTCTCCCCTCTCTCTCCAGATGAAATCTTGCGACTTGTGACGGCCGGCCGCCCAACAACCTGCCCGCTTGACCCTATCCCCTCTTCTCTTCTCCAGACCATTTCCGGAGACCTTCTCCCTTACCTCACCTCGCTCATCAACTCATCCTTGACCGCTGGCTATGTCCCTTCCGTCTTCAAGAGAGCGAGAGTTGCACCCCTCCTCAAAAAACCTACACTCGATCCCTCCGATGTCAACAACTACAGACCAGTATCCCTTCTTTATTTTCTCTCCAAAACTCTTGAGTGTGCCGTCTCTAGCCAACTCTCCTGCTATCTCTCTCAGAATGACCTTCTTGATCCAAACCAGTCAGGTTTCAAGACTGGTCATTCAACTGAGACTGCTCTTCTCTGTGTCACGGAGGCTCTCCGCACTGCTAAAGCTAACTCTCTCTCCTCTGCTCTTATCCTTCTAGACCTATCTGCTGCCTTTGATACTGTGAACCATCAGATCCTCCTCTCCACCCTCTCAGAGTTGGGCATCTCCGGCGCTGCTCACTCTTGGATTGCATCCTACCTGACAGGTCGCTCCTACCAGGTGATGTGGCGAGAATCTGTCTCCGCACCACGTGCTCTCACCACTGGTGTCCCCCAGGGCTCAGTTCTAGGCCCTCTCCTATTCTCTCTATACACCAAGTCACTTGGCTCTGGGGCGGCAGGTAGCTTAGTGGGTAAGAGCGTTGTTCCAGTAACCGAAAGGTCGCTGGTTCTAATCCCTGAGCCGACTAGGTGAAAAATCTGTCGATGTGCCCTTAAGCAAGGCACTTAACCCTAATTGCTCGTGTAAGTCGCTCTGGATAAGAGCGTCTGCTAAATGACTAAAATGTAAATGTAAAAATATCCTCACATGGTCTCTCCTATCATTGCTACGCAGATGACAAACAATTAATTTTCTCCTTTCCCCCTTCTGATAACCAGGTGGCGAATCGCATCTCTGCATGTCTGGCAGACATATCAGTGTGGATGTCGGATCACCACCTCAAGCTGAAATTCGGCAAGATGGAGCTGCTCTTCCTCCCGGGGAAGGACTGCCCGCTCCATGATCTCGCCATCACGGTTGACAACTCCATTGTGTCCTCCTCCCAGAGTGCAAAGAAACTTGGCGTGACCCTGGACAACACCCTGTCATTCTCCGCTAACATCAAAGCGGTGACCCGATCCTGTAGGTTCATGCTCTACAACATTCGCAGAGTACGACCCTACCTTACACAGAAAGCGGCACAGGTCCTAATCCAGGCACTTGTCATCTCCCGTCTGGATTACTGCAACTCGCTGTTGGCTGGGCTCCCTGCCTGTGCCATTAAACCCCTACAACTTATCCAGAACGCTGCAGCCCGTCTGGTGTTCAACCTTCCCAAGTTCTCTCATGTCACCCCGCTCCTCCGCACACTCCATTGGCTTCCAGTTGAAGCTCGCATCTACTACAAAACCATGGTGCTTGCCTACGGAGCTGTGAGGGGAACGGCACCTCCTTACCTTCAGGCTCTGATCCTACACCCAAACGAGGGCACTACGTTCATCCACCTCTGGCCTGCTAGCCCCCCAACCTCTACGGAAGCACAGTTCCCACTCAGCCCAGTCAAAGCTATTCGCTGCTCTGGCACCCCAATGGTGGAACAAGCTCCCCACGATGCCAGGACAGCGGAGTCACTGACCACCTTCCGGAGACACTTGAAACCCTACCTCTTTAAGGAATACCTGGAATAGTATAACAGTAATCCTTCTACACCCCCCTCCTCCCCCAGTGGAGGTTGTCCCACTGGCTATCCTAAGTTGAATGCACCAATTTGTAAGTCGCTCTGGATAAGAGCGTCTGTTAAATTACTTAAATCTTAAATCTTAAAGTATGTGGTTATAGGTCTAATGGTTCAGTAGACATGCTGTGGTTGTAGGCCTAACGGTTCAGTAGACAAGCTGTCCTTATAGGCCTAATGGTTCAGTAGACATGATGTAGTTATAGGCTTAATGGTTCAGTAGACATGCTGTCCTTATAGGCCTAATGGTTCAGTAGACATGCTGTCCTTACAGACCTAATGGTTCAATAGACATGCTGTGGTTGTAGACCTAATGGTTCAGTAGACATGCTGTCCATATAGGCCTAATGGTTCAGTAGACATGCTGTGGTTGTAGGCCTAATGGTTCAGTAGACATGCTGTCCTTATAGTTCTAATGGTGAAGACCTTTGAACTGAGAGTCAGTAAGCAGATGACAGCTCTTCTTCCACTAAAGAGCTGATCTTATTAAGCTATTGCAGAGACTTTTGACAGCAACATGTGACCTGTCACGGGTGGTAAGTAAACAGCAACTTAGAGAGGTCACATGTTACAGAATGTCACAGGTCAGTGGTAGGACAAACATCTCTATAATTACCATATAGACTGATCTTGTTGCTAAAATGGATAAACATATTTTCTGTATGTATATACAAGTTCCCCTAAATGTTAGTTCAGAAAACACTAGCTATCTCTTTGACAATCTCTGTCCTGTAGAGTCTGCGAGCTATGCTCAGTTGAATATCGACTCATCTGGACTGCCACTTGAGACACTGTAAAAGCTACTTTATTTTATATCCATTGGACATTACATTCCCAATACCACTATACTCAGACATATCGAACAACCTCATTCAGGACCCTGACAGAAAGAACCACATACAGTAATGGCCTGGATCAATGACTGAGTGCCAGGGTGGAGTCTCTCAACACACACATACACACACACACACACACACACACACACACACACACACACACACACACACACACACACACACACACACACACACACACACACACAAGAACACACGAACACACACACGCACGCACTATACACACACAAACACACACACACATACACACACACACACAAACACTAAGGCCTGAAAAGCCTGGAATGGGATAATGCATCCTGTTGGTATGGGAAGATTGATCAGGCCAGGCAGTCTGGGCATTAGTGGGGGTAATGGGTACGGCACCAGCCTTCCTCTTTACCGGTTCACTTACCGGTCATTTTTATAAATGCCTGTCTCCCCCTATCTTACCCCTGTCTCCCCCTATCTTACCCCTGTCTCCCCCCAAAGGAGATATAGGCTTGTTTCCCTATTGTCCTTTACAGTTTTTTCCAACTGCTTACACACAAAATCTTTTCATGTCACATGATTTTTGAAACCTCTCACTCAAAGTGCAAAACTACACACCAAATCTCCAAAACCATAAGCTATTTCTCAGCCTTTGACTCAGTTGTCAATTGCATAAAACACTTTTTTCAAAACACTACACACAATTCTCTACCTAAAACACAAAAATCTAACAGGAAGTGACTTGCTTTCCTTTTCCAAACACAACCAATCAAAATGCTACACTTATTCACCAGGTCACACACACACTCCTCACATGTGCAAACACTAATTGTTTAACTGATCACTAACCAATCACTGCTTTACTGTAGTATAGGCCTATAAATAGGTCAAAGGTCAGATTACCTGTTTTGAACAATGGATGCCAACAATGAACAGAGAGCAAGAGGAGTAGGAGGGAAAGGCAGGGGACAACAACGAGGACAAATTCAAAGACGAAGAGTTGGAAGAGGAGGAGGAGGAGTAGGAGGAAGAGGAAGAGGAAGAGGAAGAAGAGGACGAGGGCAAAGAATAGAAGGAAGGAGAGCCATCTCTGATGAGATTAGGGCAACACTTGTTGATCATGTGATCAACCACGGTTTGACCATGAGAGAGGCTGGACTGAGAGTCCAGCCCAACTTGAGTCAATTTACAGTGGCGTCCATAATTGGAACCTTCAGAAATTAGAACATGTATGCAACTATCTAATGACTATTTTAGCATTACAGTAATGTACTGTAAAATATGTATGACTGCATAGTATTGCATAAACATTTGTAACTCTAAGCCATCCATTTACTGCACTGCATTGAATGAATGAGGTTGGTTATCATGCTGTACTAAATATTTTTGTACATTGTTTACAGTTCCTATGCTGAACACATACTGTGTTTGAATTCTGTACAGAGTGGAAAGGCAAAGACATCATGGAGGACGAGGACGCTTGTTTACAGATGTACAAGAGACTGCAATAATAAATATGGTTTTGGCCAACAATGCAATTAGGATTCGAGAGATAAGAGAGCATATCTTGAATAATGACACCATATTTAACATCAATGCTGTAAGCCTGTCGACCATACAATGCATCCTCCAATGGCACCAAGTGACGATGAAATAACTTTACAAGGTGGCATTTGAGAGAAACTCTGACAGAGTCAAGAATCTACGACATGACTTTGTAGAGGTATGTATGCAACACTACTTCCAGTACTTCAGACATACCATATTTACTCATCTGTATTGGAGATGGATGCCCATGTAATTCGCCATGAATTTACAGTTTTTCTCAATTGTTTACACACAAATACTGGTACTTGAGACACAATGACCACAACATGTAACTCATGCACCAACCCCCTGAACCAATTCTGCTCAACTACAAGCACAATTCCTGCTTTACACTCAAATTGCAGTTCTACAACACACTTTTTTCAAAACACGACACACAAATCTTTGCATTTGGCACAATTTTCATGCAGAAAATCTCTTATTTTCACAATGAACACACTGCCATTCAAATATGCACACTGACTCATCACATGGGCAAACACCCGTCACACAGTTTTACAATTAGCAATCAGAGCTTTAGCATAAAAGGGCAACAGGTGAGCTCTTCTGTTTTGGAGCAATGGATGCCAACATTGGAAACAGAGGCAGAGCCAGAGGAGTGAGAGTAAGAGGAGGAGGACGGGGAGGACAAGGACGAGGACGAGGAAGGCCAAGGACCGTAATCTCTGATGAGATCCGAGCCACTTTGGTTGATCATGTGGTCAACCATGGTCTAACAATGAGGGAGGCTGGGAAAAGAGTACAGCCAAATTTGAGCAGGTACACTGTAGCATCCATCATCCGGACATTCCGAAATGAGAATAGGTAAGACATCTACTCTCACTAGAAAATTGCAGTACTGCATATCAATACAGTACTCAATGAGTACAGTAGTACAGTATTGCCTGTGGACTGTTCTGTAGGACTGTAAAAAATAAAGTATGTTTCAAGTATTTGGGAAATGTATTTCTACTTTGTATTTACAGCATTTTACTATTTGTTTGGCAGAACTGAAAGATTACCAACACAAGGTGGTCGGGAACGTGTTCTGTCTCCTGAACAGGAAACTGAAATCATGAACATGGTCCTAGAAAATAACTGCATAACATTACTGCAAATACAAAGAAAAATAATAGAAAACAATGAGATATTTCAAAATATTGATAGGGTAAGCTTATCAACACTGGACCGTGTCTTGCACAGAAATAATCTCAGGATGAAGCAGGTCTACAGGGTGCCATTTGAACGCAATTCAGAAAGAGTCAAAGAATTGCAATATAACTATGTGCAAGTGAGTCCTATACAATCCCACAATTGATGCATACTCTCAACACTGTATAAATTATACATATTTCAGTATTGTAATCATAATGATTGTGCTTCACAATAGTGACCACTCCATGTCTATTTCTGATATTGTCATGTGTGTTTCAGAGAGTCCTTGAGTTAGAGGTGGCTGCAGTGGAGCACCAGTTCATCTTCATTGATGAGGTTGGATTCAACCTCACAAAAAGACGAAAGAGGGGAAGGAATATCATCGGCCAGCGTGCCATTGTTCAAGTCCCTGGCCAGCGCGGAGGGAACGTCACAATGTGTGCAGCGATTACCCACCACGGCGTCATCCATCACCATGCTACCCTTAGCCCCTACAACACCGCCCATCTGATCACATTCCTGGACACCCTACACAACACACTCATTCCACCAGATCAGGTAGATGGCCCAGAGCAGCTCAGGTACGTTGTCATTTGGGACAACGTAAGTTTCCACAGGGCTGCTCTGGTTCGTAACTGGTTCACTGCCCACCCACGCTTTTTAGTTGTTTATCTCCCTCCATATTCTCCATTCTCCATTTTTTCTGCCTGGAGATGGAAAGTGTATGACCGAAATCCACAAACGCGTATACCTCTTCTCCAAGCTATGGAAGACGCATGTGGAGATATAGCAGCTGATGCTTTTCATGGCTGGAATCGCCATGCTAGGCGATATTTCCCCCGCTGCTTGGCCAGGGAAAACATTGCTTGTGATGTGGATGAGGTGCTGTGGCCAGACCGCAACAGAAGAGAGGATGCATCAATTTTATTTTATTTTATTTTTTATTTTTACTGTAACTGTATACATTAAATTCTTTTGTTTTGTATGTAGACCACTGTATGTGCAACTTTGTGTTGGTTGGGAATGGGATGTACACTGTGTACATTGTTTTTGTGGGAAAAATGAAATATATTTGTTACCGTGTATTTGTGTGTTCTGAGTATGAAAACAATATTCTCAAATATTTTACAACACACTTATGTCTGTAGTAATGGCAACACTGAACCAAAAAAAGGCCTAAGTCATTATGATGAATGGAGAAGAAGTGTTTTCCATTCATCATAGTGTTTTACATTGAGCACATCAGTGTTCAACTGGTTCTTATAAATGTCTATTCATATGATGGTTTGTGTGTGTCATTTGAAAACAAAATACCATTTTGATAAGAAATAAGATTGTTTTGAATGTAAAGTTTCATTTTGCTGGAGAATTGTGGGGTTTTGCCCATTGTGTGTGTGTTTTTTGATTTGTGTGTAGAGTTCTGAGAATATGAGGCATGCTTTCAGAAAATGTGTGTAAACAATCGAGAAAAACTGTATTTATGTGGATGAGGTTGGCTTCAACCTCACCAAAACCAGGCGCCGCGGAAGAAATGTTATAGGACCGAGGGCAATTACCAATGTCCCTGGACAGCGTGGGGGTAATATAACTATGTGTGCTGCCATCACTCAAAACGGGGTCCTCCATCACAATGCCACACTGGGTCCGTACAACACCGGCCATATGCTCACTTTTCTGGATGCAATTTACACAATGCTTGTCCCTGATCCAGATCAGGAGCCTGCTAGATTTGTGGTTATATGGGACAATGTTAGTTTCCACCGGGCTGTTCTGGTCCAAAACTGGTTTGCCACCCATCCACAATTTGTAGTTTTGTACCTACCCCCATATTCACCTTTTCTAAATCCCATAGAATTATTATTTTCAGCCTTGGGCTGGAAAGTGTATGATCGCCAACCCTATGCCCGCATGCCGCTTCTCCAGGCAATGGAGGACGCATGTGGGGACGTAGAGGTTGCCTCTGTCCAAGGTTGGATACGCCATGCTAGGAGATACTTCCCTCGATGTTTGGAAAGAGAAAACGTATCTTGTGATGTGGACAAAGTATTGTGGCCAGACCCAGCCCGGAGAAGAGATGAAGACACACACAATTGTGTTCTTTACTGTATTCTAAAGAATATACTTTTGGCTTACATATGTTTATGGTTTTGTTGTATTACATTTACGTCATTTAGCAGACGCTCTTATCCAGAGCGACTTACATAAGCAATTAGGGTTAAGTGCCTTGCTCAAGGGCACATCGACAGATTTTTCACCTAGTCGGCTCGGCGATTAGAACCAGCGACCTTTCGGTAACTGGCACAACGCTCTTAACCACTATGCTACTGTATACAACAGTAATGTTTGGCCTAATAAATATTTGCTGTTTCTACATTGCATTGGTGTTTACAGTGTACTTGTTACCCCTCTCAGCAGATTACTTTCACTGTAGAACATTGTATTGAAATGTAGATATAAGCCTATGAAAGACCAAAGAGCTTTAGATTTAGAACAACAGTGTTTACATGGTATATCCACAAATGTACTATTATGAAAGAAGTGTTTGCCATTTGATGCAAATGCTTCATTCTGACATGTGTTTATGGCATTTTGAATGCAGTGTTACATTTTGAAGGAGATTTTGCATTTTGTGTGTGCAGTTTTGGGAATTGTGTGTAGAGTTTTGAAAAAAGGAGACATAGTTTTGAAAACGTGTGTAAGCAGTTGGAAAAAACTGTAAAGAAAATATAGTTGAGCACGTTCCACCCTCATCTACAATCACCTTTCCCTCAGGCTGTCTGTCTGTCTGTCTGTCTGTCTGTCTGTCTGTCTGTCTGTCTGTCTGTCTGTCTGTCTGTCTGTCTGTCTGTCTGTCTGTCTGTCTGTCTGTCTGTCTTTCCGTCAGTCTGTCTGACTATCTGCAGTTATCCCCTCACCAGTTCCCTCTCTCCAGGGAGAGAAGCCAACAACATCAGGAGGACCCCAGAGCCCGGCTACCAGTTGAGGCAATAAAACGCTTGTTAGTCTAATTAGCAGCGCTAGCACAGCTGTGTTGAAGATGACAAAGGCTGACAGCATAGGGTGCCTCCTTTGGTAAAACCTGTGCCTATATTTTTGGTTTTATGGTTTAAATGGTTCTAATGGTTTAAAAGCATGTTATTCCCTTCATAACATTATAGCTACATCCACATGGAAATTACACATTATGTAATAAATTTGGCAAATATAAAGCGACGTTTATTTATGTACTTCACTGTTAATGCCTTTTTACACCAATATGGGATACAAATGGCGAGAACTGTTGTCAAACATACTCTGTGGTTATGTTCCATGATCTGTGTGAAACATTTCAGGAGACTTTTCAACTCTATTGTTGAGTGAATGGATGATAACCACAGGCATCAGTGTGGTACACTTTGTCAAGAGAGAAGACGAGGGGGCAAGGGTGACTACTAAACACAGTGACTGAGTGTTTCTCCAGAGAGGGTATGGACAGAGGAATGTGTGATTATGACTGAACAGGATGCTAATGATGGCTAGTGACGCACTTTACCCGGCACGGTGAAAGGAGCACTGGGCTACTCAGACAGGGGCTAGTGAATAGGACACGTCATTATGGCCAACCCCAGCCCTTGTTATGCTGACCCTGGGGTCCCTGTTGTTCCCCTCACACACACACACACACACACACACGCACACACACAAGCACGCACACACATACACACACGCACGCACGCGCACACACACACACACACACATAAACAAACAAACACACACACATCAACAACCCCTTGGTAGGTCATAAGGCTCCTCCCAGGGAAGGGGTGTGTGTAGCACTTTGGGTAGGGCTAGTCTTCACTGGCCCTCACTGTTGGCCTGGCTGTGGGAGTCTTATTCAACCCCAGTCTTCACTGGCCCTCACTGTTGGCATGGCTGTGGGAGTCTTATTCAACCCCAGTCTTCACTGGCCCTCACTGTTGGCATGGCTGTGGGAGTCTTATTCAACCCCAGTCTTCACTGGCCCTCACTGTTGGCATGGCTGTGGGAGTCTTATTCAACCCCAGTCTTCACTGGCCCTCACTGTTGGCATGGCTGTGGGAGTCTTATTCAACCCCAATCTTCACTGGCCCTCACTGTTGGCCTGGCTGTGGGAGTCTTATTCAACCCCAGTCGGGTTGAGACGGTAAGAGGAACAGTGTGTCTATGTATGTTTGGCTGCTTTGACAACACAAGTGCCCTTTTCATGCAAATAAAACAGTTTGAATTTGAAGCAGAGGGAAGGAGAAAGGAAGGGAGAGGAGGAAAGAAAGGAAGAAATAAATAAAAACAGGGAGAGGGAGAGAAAAAGGGGTGGAGACTCCTGGGTAGAGGGGGAAATCCTTTCATCTCTGTGGAGAGAATCAAGACAGCCATGGGAGAGAACAACAGGGTCTGTGTTTGAAATGGTGTCCAGGGAGGTGTGATTTAGGTGACTGATCGATGTTGCAGCACTGCTATTCAGTCCAGAGAGACTAGAGCAGGTCACCAGGTCAACCTCTTAAGGCGTCAGCATGCTTCAGTTTGGCTGGCGCCTAGCCGAAAGGAACGAGCGTGGTCGCATACTCCCTTAAAATACCTTTGCTTGAAAATCGAGAAATAAGCGGTAATAGTACTGTTTGCCCATTTTGAAATGCCGTAGCCAATATACGCTTCCTCAAAATAGTCAGAATTAATCTAAGATAACTCAAGAAATCTGTCATTAATTTTAACGTTTTTGGCGAGGAGATCTTAGTCGCACAATTTTACATCTAACTAAGATGTTTGGTGCAGTATTCCTCAATGAAAAAATGTGCATGAAAACGAGTCGTCTCTCGTTGAATGACAACAAATACTTTATTGAAGAATCCCTACTATTGACCAATCACAGACGAAGGGACATTTTTATGTGTGCCCGAACAGCCGAAAAACCCTCACCGAAGTCCAAAAATAACAAAAACGTCACAAAATGTCATCATAATATATGCACAAACTCTTCCGAACTGTTTTGGCTGGGAAGCATGTGGATGCCTTTACTCTCTCACAGACCGTGGTGGAGTCTCTTATTTTTCCACTTTCCCCCACTCCCTCCTTCTCCCTTTCTATTCCCCTGATCCACATAGACCTCTCTGGTTCCCCCACTGTCTCCTTCTCCCTTTCTATTCCCCTGACCCACAGAGACCTCTCTGGTTCCCCCACTGTCTCCTTCTCCCTTTCTATTCCCCTGACCCACAGAGACCTCTCTGGTTCCCCCACTGTCTCCTTCTCCCTTTCTATTCCCCTGACCCACAGAAACCTCTCTGGTTCCCCCATTCATCCCCCTTCTCTCCTTCTTTCTCTTCCCCATCTGTCTGTCTCACTCACTTCACACTTCTCTCTCACACTCTCCCTTTTCTGTTCCTCAGATCACCCTTCATTTAGACATCCGCCTGCTTCTCTTTCTCTAACTACTGCCTAACCCCTCCACTCCCCTCCCATCCCTATGTCTACCCCTCCCCTCCCTATGTGTACCCCTCTATTCCCTATGTCTATCCCTCCTCTTCCCTCATCTCTCTTTCCCTCCTCTTCCCTCATCTCTGTATCCCTCCTCTTCCCTCATCTCTCTATCCCTCCTCTTCCCTCATCTCTGTATCCCTCCTCTTCCCTCATCTCTCTATCCCTCCTCTTCCCTCATCTCTTTAGCCCTCCTCTTCCCGCATTTCTCTTTCCCTCCTCTTCCATCATCTCTCTATCCCTCCTCTTCCCTCATCTCTCTTTGCCTCCTCTTCCCTCATCTCTCTATCCCTCCTCTTCCCTCATCTCTCTTTCCCTCATCTCTCTATCCCTCCTCTTCCCTCATCTCTCTTTCCCTCCTCTTCCATCATCTCTCTATCCCTCCTCTTCCCTCATCTCTCTTTACCTCCTCTTCCCTCATCTCTCTATCCCTCCTCTTCCCTCATCTCTCTTTCCCTCCTCTTCCCTCATATCTCTATCCCTCCTCTTCCCTCATCTCTCTATCCCTCCTCTTCCCTCATCTCTCGTTCCCTCCTCTTCCCTAATCTCTCTATCCCTCCTCTTCCCTAATCTCTCTATCCCTCCTCTTCTCTCATCTCTCTATCCCTCCACTTCCCTCATCTCTCTATCCCTCCTCCTCCCTCATCTCTCTATCCCTCCTCTTCCCTCATCTCTCTTTCCCTCATCTCTCTATCCCTCTCCATGGCTCTTATATCCTTCTTTGCCTAGTAGTTGGACTTGGCAGCGTGATGGGAATCCCTCTTGGCAGAGTGCCAGTGGGCCTGATAGAAAGACAGAAGGAGAGAGAGAGTGACAGATAGAATGTGAAAGATAAAGAGAGTGACAGAGAGAAAGGGTGACAGAAAGAATGTGAAAGATAAAGAGAGTGACAGAGAGAGAGTGACAGATAGAATGTGAAAGATAAAGAGAGTGACAGAGAGAGAGAGTGACGGATAGAACGTGAAAGATAAAGAGAGTGACAGAGAGAGGTTATGAGGGACAGCTGCAAGGACCCTCCATTCTGACCCTACTCGGACACTAGCAAGGACACTTACTGGGACACAGCTGTTCTCTCACACGGGCCTGCATGAAGGAACACACACTCAGGAATGCAGGAACACATATGTGTGTGCATGTAAACACATGCACACACTGTGACAAGCACACACACACACACACACACACACACACACACACACATACACACACACACATACACACACACATACACACATTCACAAGCACATACACAGGCACACACAGGCAGGGCTATAGGGAAAGTGAAAGTCACAGGGGCCACAGAGAAAAGAGAGTCTGACCTGCTGCTGGGATCTCTATATGTACTGCATTATCTCCCTTTCTGTTATTGGGTCAGATGCCAATCTCTGGCAGACTGGCACTCAGCACCCTGTTAATCTGGCCTGACACTGAGTACTGCTATATGGGGAGGAGGAGGAGGAGGAGGGGGGATGGAGGGATGGATAGAGAGAAGGATAGAGAGATGTATAGAGAGAAGGATAGAACAGGAAATCATGTCTGGGGTGTAATTAACACCAGGCTCTAATCACAGCTTATTGTTATGTGGAGTAATCTCTCTCTCTTTCTCGCTCTCTCGCTCTCTCACTCTCTCCCCCCCTCTCTCTTTCTCTCTCTCTCTTTCTCTCTCTCTCTCTCTCTCTCTCTCCCCCCTTCTCTCTCGCTCTGTCTCTCTCTCTTTCTCTCCCTCTCTCAATTCAATTTCAATTTAAGGGCTTTATTGGCATGGGAAACATATGTTTACATTGTCAAAGCAAGTGAAATAGATAATAAACAAAAGTGAAATAAACAATTAAAAAATGTACAGTAAACATTACACTCACAAAAGTTTCAAAAGAATAAAGACATTTCAAATGTCATATTATGTGCAAATAGTACAAAGGGGAAAATAAATGGTGTTTGTTCTTCACTGGTTTCTTTTCTTGTGGCAACAGGTCACAAATATTGCTGCTGTGATGGCACACTGTGGTATTTCACCCAATAGATATGGGAGTTTATCAAAATTGGGTTCGTTTTCGAATTCTTTGTGGATCTGTGTAATCTGAGATAAATATGTTTCTCTAATATGGTCATACATTTGGCAGGAGGTTAGGAAGTGCAGCTCAGTTTCCAACTCATTTTGTGGGCAGTGTGCACATAGCCTGTCTTCTCTTGAGAGCCAGGTCTGCCTAAGGCAGCCTTTCTCAATAGCAAGGCTATGCTCACTGAGTCTGTACATAGTCAAAGCTTTCCTTAAGTTTGGGTCAGTCACAGTGGTCAGGTATTCTGCCACTGTGTACTCTCTGTTTAGGGCCAAATAGCATTCCAGTTTGCTCTGTTTTTTTGTTGATTCTTTTGTCTTTCCAACATGTCAAGTAATTATCTTTTTGTTTTCTCATGATTTGGTTGGATCTAATTGTCTCTCTCTCTCTCTCTCTCTCTCTCTCTCTCTCTCTCTCTCTCTCTCTCTCTCTCTCTCTCTCTCTCTCTCTCTCTCTCTCTCTCTCTCTCTCTCTCTCTCTCTCTCTCACAAATACACACACACACACACACACACACACACACACACACACACACATACAGAGAGGGACAGATTCTGTCTATGTACCCTGATTAGATGGTGTTTGTCGTGACAGAGGTGGTGTGTGACCCTGTGGGGTAGCCTGAGAGCTGGTACTGCTTATGGAGGATATAAGCTGATCTCCCTGGAGGCACAGGCACACAGGTGTTCCTCTCCTTCTCTCTCTCTGCCATCTGTCGTTTTCCCAACACCATCCTTCCTATGTCAGCCTCCTGCACCGGATAGTGGGTGATACCGTGTGTATTCTGGCTGATGTGTTGGTGGCCTAATTCTGTAACACACACACACACACACACTTTTTAAATGTATTTTGAATTTTGAATTGAGAACAGATTCTCCGATTCTCTTTTGCGATAGCAACCTGCAATAACACACACACACACACACACACACCCTTCTGCCTCACCATCAGTGCCCTGTAACCTGTATAATCATCATCAACCATCACTGTCCTGTAACCTGTATAATCATCATCAACCATCACTGTCCTGTAACCTGTATAATCATCATCAACAATCACTGTCCTGTAACCTGTATAATCATCATCAACCATCACTGTCCTGTAACCTGCATAATCTTCATAATCTATCTCTTTAAAGTTTTTTATAACAGCCTCAACCAAGAAAACCATGAAAAGCACCTTAACCACGAAAAGACTGAAACAACATTTAGATCCTTACGTTTTCATCAACCGCAAGCAAGCACTCTGTCTGTCTCCCCACACTAAGATACAGTATGCACACACTCACACACACACGTACGCTCGCACGCACTCTCGCACGCTCACACGCACACAGACACACCACATGGGAAGGAGAAGCAGTGTTTGTAGGGAGAGTGGAGCCGTATTGATTCCCACTAGTCTGTGTCTGAGAGCTATTCCTCCTCAGCCCCCCAGTCCCCATGTTCCTGTAAAGACGGATTAGAGCACGCTTGTAAATATTTACCGCCTGGGGAATGCCACTTCTCTATATTAGTGTTTCCCCCTATGATCAGCCCTGATGCATTTTCAATATGTCACATTTAAGGCTTCACCGGGGAGCTAAATGATCGCTTTTCCAGGATGCAGCTGGGCTGGGCTTCAGTGTTCAGGATGCTAGGCTTCTTGGGAAGTTACTATCAGGAACCTTGGTTTGTTGGTGGCTTTGTTTCCGGAGGGTTTGGTCACAACAATGGATTAATCAAGTATTTTCGAGAAGTGTGTCAGGATTGACTCAACTCTTTCCAAGAATTGGCGGTGACTGATAGCAGTAAACTTAAGGCCATTGTGTATGTTAAATTTGACAATTTCTCTAGTATGGTTCTGGTGGAAGAAACCATGAAATGACTCAGAAATGTTGCGTAACAATTAAATGTAGTCTGTGTCTGGATATGACGCTACTGCACAGATGAGCTTGACTTCAGACACACTTCCCCAAACTAGCCTCTCAGTGACTTCCTAATTATGAGAAGTACCTGCTGGGCATAATTATTTTGCAATGCACAGAAGTCTTATCATTATGAAGAATAAACAGACCTATCTATCTATCAGGGGTCTTTGGAGGGAAGGATTTCAGCAAGAGCTTTTCTCTATGTGTCCTGGGACTAAAAAGGACATAGAATATGGAGTTAAAGGGGAGGAATGACTGCAGTAGGTTTTAGTTAGCCTATTCCTAACTCCAACTGGGTTCCTAATTGTGTTCAGGGAGGGAACTAAAAAGCTGTTGCATTAGAGAAGTTCATTGAAAGACAGTTTGACATTGTTCCATGACAGAGAGAGCAACAGAAAGGCAGAAGAAAGAGAGAGAAAGAGAAAGAGAAAGAGAAAGAGAAAGAGAAAGAGAAAGAGAAAGAGAAAGAGAAAGAGAAAGAGAAAGAGAAAGAGAAAGAGAAAGAGAAAGAGAGAGAGAGAGAGAAAGAAAGAAAGAAAGGGAGCGAGAGAGCGAGAGGGAGAGAGAGTGATAGAGAGAGGGAGAGAGAGAAAAGAGAGAGAGAGAGAAAGAAAGAAAGAAAGAGAGAGAGAGCGCGAGAGAGAGAGAAAGAGAGAAAGAAAGAGAGATCGAGAGAGAGAGCGAGAGGAAGAGAGAGAGAGTGAGGGGGGGAATCTAAGACAGACAAAGAGACTGAGAGAGGCAGGGAGAGTCACGGCGACTGTATTGATTTGACAGACTGTGATTAAGTTACCTGACCTGAAATAGCTGGCAGACATTTCCAGAGGCAAACAATGTTCCCTAGATAAAAAAAAGCTCGATCGGTGTGTCCGTCTGGTGCCCGGATAAAGGGCACAGGCGCATGTCCAACCACAGATACACACGCACGCACACATGCGCACACACACACACACATACATACACACACACACACACACATTGAGCTACCCAGCCACTCAGGGATGGAACAGGTCGATGAAACATCTACAGTATGTGTCTATGGCCTGGGCTAGCAGGAAGCAGCTTTTTGCACTTGGTGCATTGTGTATTGATCGTAATGTAGAAAGTTATGTAATTATTTTTGAGGGGCTGGTCAACAACAATGGATTCTTGTGTTATGCAACAATAATCGAAGTATAGATGACCCTTTAGGGCAACTTTTATATTTGGATCAGTGTGTATTTGATTTATTTTGACAGGGAGTCACGTAAGACCAAGGTCTCTTTTTCAGAGGATATACACATAAATACACATTATACACATCAATACACACCAAGGATGGGCAACTTTAATGGGGGTGGGGGCCACAAAAAAACTGAATTCTTCATAAAGTCTTCGTACTCACATCCATACCCACACATTCAGTCAGAGCCGGCCCTAGCCTTTTGGGGGCCCTAAGCAACAAAATATCCTACCTTACGAACAAAATATTTTAGAAGCCCACCTCTTGACTGCAGAGAGAAACACTTTTTGTTTTAGAGTTAATTTCCTGCAATTCTACAAATTTGATGCAATTCTACTCCTTTTGCCCTGACTTATGCCATGTTAATATGATATCTGATTGAGAGTGACTTACAAAATCATTGGGGGATCCCGGTCCGTAATTCGACCATGATTAGCTAGCTAGACTAATTTACCAATCTAAAAACTGTTAGTTGACATGGCTAATTGAGTGAATGACTTAACAAGAGAAAAACTGCTGATGCACAACCAAATTTAGAAATTGCACCTTGTGTATTCTACTATTCCAGTTACTAATTTTTTATTTTTTATTTTGTATTGATCCTTGGGACTGGGACGCCAGTTGCCCATCCCTGATATACACTATACACATCAATATACACATCAATACACAAAAAGCAAAACACAATCATAGAAAACAAACACATTCTTCAGTAAAAAGGTTCTCAATCAGCCTTTTGAATTGCCCTAGAGGAACCATGACATCCAATTTCAGAGAACCTTGAAGATTA
This sequence comes from Coregonus lavaretus, assembly GCF_964263955.1. Taxonomy (NCBI): domain Eukaryota; kingdom Metazoa; phylum Chordata; class Actinopteri; order Salmoniformes; family Salmonidae; genus Coregonus; species Coregonus lavaretus. The sequence continues at coordinate 47,434,616 of NC_139990.1, read as the reverse complement.
TTCTACAAGTAAGGTGCAAAAAACCTAAAAGCAGGTTTACCTAACTCAATGGAGATCGAAGGAAACTCCAGAGTTAGCCGTCCCTGAGACCAGATCCATGAATGTTGGAGTGTAGTGACCGATGAGTCACCTTTCCTTTTATCTGGTCACCAAAATACATTTCTCACTCACTCTTGTTATCATATGATGTGCAGTCGGTTTCATTGCCTATGTAGCCTATGTCCATTAGCTGAAAGGATAACAAACAGAGGGAAAGAGAGAGAGAAAGAGAGAGGGGGGGGGGGGATGGGCAAGAGAGAGAGAGAGAGTGAAGGTGTAAACTTGGCAGTAGAAAACCTAAACAGTATATTTGACTTCTCAGCTTCCCTATCAAATCTAAACATTTCAAGCAGACAACATCAGATAATTAAAAACAATGACAAATGGTTTGATGAAGAATGCAAAAACCTACGAAAGACATTGAGAAACCTATCCAACCAAAAACATAGAAACCCAGAAAACCTGAGCCTTCACTATGGTGAATCACTAATACAATACAGAAATACACTATGGAAAAAGAAGGAACAGCATGTCAGAAATCAGCTTATTGTAATTGAAGAATCCATAGAATCTAACCACTTCTGTGAAAATTGGAACACACTAAACAAACATCAACACGAAGAGTTATCTATCCAAAACGGAGATGTATGGATAAACCACTTCTCCAATCTTTTTGGCTCTATAACAAAGAACAAACAGCAAAAACATACACACGATCAAATACAAATCTTAGAATCAACTATTAAAGACTACCAGAACCCACTGGATTCTCCAATTACATTGAATGAACTACAGGACAAAATACAAACCCTCTAACCCAAAAAGACATGTGGTGTTGATTGTATCCTAAATGAAATTATAAAATATACAGACCACAAATTCCAATTGGCTATACTTAAACTCTTTAACATCATCCTCAGCTCTGGCATCTTCCCCAATATTTGGAACCAAGGACTGATCACCCCAATTCACAAAAGTGGAGACAAATTTGACCCCAATAACTACCGTATGATAAGCATCAACAGCAACCTTGGGAAAATCCTCTGCATTATTATTACAGTTTTTTTCAATTTCTTACACACTCAAATTAAATCTTTCCCACAATTAGCAAAACCTTACACTCAAGGAGCAAAACACCGGCCTAGATTTGCACAACTGTAAGCACATTTAGGAAGCACCAGTGACTCGGTTAATAAAAAAGTGGTCAGATGACGCAGATGCTAAGCTACAGGACTGTTTTGCTAGCACAGACTGGAACATGTTCCGGGATTCTTCAGATAGCATTGAGGAGTACACCACATCAGTCACTGGCTTCATCAATAAGTGCATCGATGATGTCGTCCCCACAGTGACCGTACGTACATACCCTAACCAGAAGCCATGGATTACAGGAAACATCTGCACTGAGCTAAAGGGTAGAGCTGCCGCTTTCAAGGAGCGGGACTCTAACCCGGACGCTTATAAGAAATCCCGCTATGCCCTCCGACGAACCATCAAACAGGCAAAGAGTCAATACAGGACTAAGATTGAATCGTACTACACCGGTTCTGACACTCGTCGGATGTGGCAGGGCTTGAAAACAATTACAGACTACAAAGGGAAGCACAGCCGCGAGCTGCCCAGTGACACAAGACTTCCAGACGAGCTAAACCACTTCTATGCTCGCTTCGAGGCAAGCAACACTGAAGCATGCATGAGAGCACCAGCTGTTCCGGATGACTATGTGATCACGCTCTCCGTAGCCGATGTGAGTAAGACTTTTAAGCAGGTCAACATTCACAAGGCCGCAGGGCCAGACGGATTACCGGGATGTGAACTCTGAGCATGTGCTGACCAACTGGCAAGTGTCTTCACTGACATTTTCAGTCCCTGACTGAGTCTGTAATACCAACATGTTTCAAGCAGACCACCATAGTCCCCGTGCCCAAGGACACTAATATAACCTGCCTAAATGACTACCGACCCGTAGCACTGACGTCTGTAGCCATGAAGTTCTTTGAAAGGCTGGTCATGGCTCACATCAACACCATTATCCCAGAAACCCTAGACCCACTCCAATTTGCATACCGCCCCAACAGATCCACAGATGATGCAATCTCTATTGCACTCCACACTGCCCTTTCCCACCTGGACAAGAGGAACACCTACGTGAGAATGCTATTCATTGACTACAGCTCAGCATTCAACACCATAGTGCCCTCAAAGCTCATCACTAAGCTAAGGATCCTGGGACTAAACACTTCCCTCTGCAACTGGATCCTGGATTTCCTGACGGGCCGCCCCCAGGTGGTAAGGGTAGGTAACAACACATCTGCCACACTGATCCTCAACACGGGGGCCCCTCATGGGTGCGTGCTCAGTCCCCTCCTGTACTCCCTGTTCACCCATGACTGCATGGCCAGGCACGACTCCAACACCCTCATTAAGTTTGCCGACGACACAACAGTGGTAGGCCTGATCACGACAACGATGAGACAGCCTATAGGGAGGAGGTCAGAGACCTGGCCGTGTGGTGCCAGGATAACAACCTCTCCCTCAACGTGACCAAGACAAAGGAGATGATTGTGGACTACAGGAAAAAAAAGAGGACTGAGCACGCCCCCATTCTCATCGACGGGGCTTTAGTGGAACAGGTTGAGAGCTTAAAGTTCCTTGGTGTCCACATCACCAACGAACTATCATGGTCCAAACACACCAAGACAGTCGTGAAGAGGGCACGACAAAGCCTATTCCCCCTCAGGAGACTGAAAAGATTTGGCATGGGTCCTCAGATCCTCAAAAAATTCTACAGCTGCACCATCGAGAGCATCCTGACTGGTTGCATCACCGCCTGGTATGGCAACTGTTCGGCCTCCGACCGCAAGGCACTACAGAGGGTAGTGCGTACGGCCCAGTACTTCACTGGGGCCAAGCTTCCTGCCATCCAGGACCTCTATACCAGGCGGTGTCAGAGGAAGGCCCTCAAAATTGTCAAAGACTCCAGCCACCCTAGTCATAGACTGTTCTCTCTGCTACCGCACAGCAAGCGGTACCGGAGTGCCAAGTCTAGGTCCAAAAGACTTCTCAACAGCTTCTACCCCCAAGCCATAAGACTCCTAAACAGCTAATCATGGCTACCCGGACTATTTGCACTGCCCCCCCCCCCCCCCCCCCCCCACCCCATCTTTTTACGCTTCTGCTACTCTGTAAATGATTTATGCATAGTCACTTTAACTCTACCCACATGTACATATTACTTCAACCACCTCAACTAGCCGGTGCCCCCGCACATTGACTCTGTATATATAGCCTCCCTACTGTTATTTTATTTTACTTCTGCTCTTTTTTTCTCAACACTTTTTTTGTTGTTGTTTTATTTTACTTTTTTATTAAAAATAAATGCACTGTTGGTTAAGGGCTGTAAGTAAGCATTTCACTGTAATGTCTGCACCTGTTGTATTCGGCGCATGTGGCCAATAAAATTAGATTTGATTTGATTTGATTTGACATTGACAGCTTCACACTTTTTGCAAAACATTACACACAGTGATTTGCAAAACACTAAACACACTTGTATGCATTTGACACAGAAATGTACATGAACAATGAACACACCCATGAACCAATTGGTTAAACACAGCCACCAGGTGTGCACACACACTGGTGCTTAATTGTAGACACATCAATCAGGTTTAAGCACTATAAAAAGGCAACAGGTAAGTTCACCTGTCTTCAAAAAAAATTGACGGTGTCAGAGGAAGAGGAAGAGGGATAGGGAGAGGAAGACCTGGAGGAGGGGTAGGACATTCACAGAGAAGAGGACAACCAAATCTGTGTAACGAAATTCATGCTACAATTGTGGACCATGTAATAAACCACGGACTAACACTGAGGGAGGCTGGACTGAGAGTACAGCCTAACCTAAGCAGGTACACGGTGGCATCAATAGTTCGGACATTTCGTCAAGAGCACAGATGAGAAACGTATCTTCTGTCAACAGAAAATCCATTGCTTACTGCATGTACTATATCAACAGTTTTGGTATCTATTCCTGTATAATTTTACAGTAAGCTACATGTATTTTGTTTGGCCAACATAGGATTGAACGTCGAGAACACCAAGGAGGGAGGGGCCCCATATTCACACAGGAGCAAGAGAGAGAGATCATAAACCTCGTTTTGGCCAATAATGCAATCAGACTCAGAGAAATTCAAGCCCATATTGTCAATGATCACCGAATGTTCAATAATGTCCAACAGGTCTGTCTCTCTGTCAACAATAGCCCGTATCCTTAAAAAACATAATGTTCTGATGAAACAACAGTATAAAGTGCCATTTGAAAGAAATTCAGACAGGGTGAAAGGCCTGCGGCGTGAATATGTGGTGGTACGTTTTGTTCACTGACTGTAGTATTGTGTACTACACACATAACCTTTTTACTGTACATGTAATTTTACTGTATAGCAGACCTACAGTAAATTGATCTACACAGAGAGTTTTGTAAATGGATGCGGAGGAAGTCCTGCATGAGTTTATATACATTGATGAGGCTGGATTTAACCTGACAACAGTGAGAAGAAGGGGTAGAAACATCATTGGCCACAGGGCTATTGTCAATGTACCAGGGCAATGTGGGGGTAACATTACCCTTTGTGCTGCCATTACACATAATAATAATAATTGTCTCCCGAGTGGCGCAGTGGTCTAAGGCACTGCATCGCAGTGCTAGCTGTGCCACTAGAGATCCTGGTTCGAATCCAGGCTCTGTCGTAGCCGGTCGCGACCGGGAGACCCATGGGGCGGCGCACAGTTGTCCAGGGTATGGGAGGGAATGGCCGGCAGGGATGTAGCTCAGTTGGTAGAGCATGGCGTTTGCAACGCCAGGGTTGTGGGTTCGATTCCCACGGGGGGCCAGTATGAAAAAATAATGTATGCACTCACTAACTGTAAGTCGCTCTGGATAAGAGCGTCTGCTAAATGACTAAAATGTAAAATGTATAATGGGGTCCTCCACCGCCATGCCAACTTGGGTCCTTACAACACTGACCTCATTCTTAAATTTTTAGACAGATTACACAATATTATCACAGCAGCAAACCAAAGGGACCAGATGCAATACATTGTCGTCTGAGACAATGTAACTTTCCATGGTTCTGCTCTGGTCCAAAACTGGTTTCATCAACACCCACAATTTACAGTTCAATACCTTCCACCATACTCCCCCTTCCTAAACCCCATCGAGGAGTTCTTCTCAGCATGGCGGTGGAAGGTTTATGATCTCCAGCCCTATGTCCAGATGGCCCTCATTCAAGTTATGGTGAAAGTATGTGATCAAATTGAAGCAGCATCCATACAAGGGTGGATTCGTCACTCCAAAAGATGTTTCCCACATTGCCTTGCAAATGAAAATATAGCCTGTGATGTTGACGAGGCCCTGTGGCCAGATCCAGCTAGGCGGAGAGATGTTTAGGTTATTTTTCTTTTTTATTCAGTACTGAACTGGATATGTAATTTATGTTACAGTATTACTGTAAGCTTACAGTACAATGGTATGTTCAGTAATACTGAATGAAAACTGGAAAATGTTTTGTTATGAATGTTTTGTTGAAATGTTCAGTATTGACTGACTTGAGTACATGAAAATAAATACATATGTTCATTAGTCTGCACAATTGGTGTCATGTGGTGTTGGTGAATTAATTTTTACACTTTCTCTGTGTAAATGCTAAAAGTGTGCCCTGTTTTCAAAATTGTGCTTAAGCAATTGAAAAAAACTGTAACAGCAGACTCATACATTTCCTCAATAAAAACAATGTACCGAGCAAATGTCAAATTGGTTTTTTACCAAATTACCGTATGACAGACCATGTATTCACCCTGCACACCCTAATTGACAAACAAACAAACCAAAACAAAGGCAAATTCTTCTAATGCTTTTCTGATTTCAAAAAAGCTTTTGTCTCAATTTGGCATGAGGGTCTGCTATACAAATGGATGGAAAGTGGTGTTGGGGGAAAAACATACGGCATTATAAAATCGATGTACACAAACAACAAATGTGCAGTTAAAATTGGCAAAAAAAACACTCACATTTCTTTCCACAGGGCCGTGGGGTGAGACAGGGATGCAGCTTAAGCCCCACCCTCTTCAACAAATGTCTACTGTTTGCTGATGATCTGGTGCTTCTTTCCCCAACCAAGGAATGCCTACAGCAGCACCTATATCTTCTGCACAGATTCTGTCAGACCTGGGCCCTGACAGTAAATCTCAATAAGACAAAAATAATGGTGTTCCAAAAAACGTCCAATTGCCAGGACCACAAATACAAATTCCATCTAGACACCGTTGCCCTAGAGCGCACAAAAACCTGTACATACCTCGGCCTAAACATCAGTGCGACAGGTAACTACCACAAAGCTGTGAACGATCTGAGAGACAAGGCAAGAAGGGCCTTTTACGCCATCAAAAGGAAAATAGAATTTGACATACCAATTAGGATCTGGCTAAAAATACTTGAATACGTTGTAGAACCCCTTGCCCTTTATGATTGTGAGGTCTGGGGTCCGCTCACCAACCAAGAATTCACAAAATGGGACAAACACCAAATTGAGACTCCGCAATGCTGAATTCTGCAAAAATATCCTCTGTGTACAACGTAACACACCAAATAATGCATACAGAGCAGAATTAGGCCAATACCTGCTAATTATCAAAATCCAGAAAAGAGCCTTTAAATTCTACAACCACCTAAAAGGAAGCGATTTCCAAACCTTCCATAACAAAGCCATCACCTCCTATTAACCTGGAGAAGAATCCCCTAAGCAAGCTGGTCCTAGGGCTCTTTTCACAAACACAAACAGACCCCACAGAGCACCAGGACAGCAACACAATTAGACCCTACCAAATCATGAGAAAACAAAAAGATAATTACTTGACACATTGGAAAGAATTAACAAAAAAACAGCGCAAACTGGAATGCTATTTGGCCCTAAACAGAGAGTACACAGTGGCAGAATACCTGACCAAAATGAAGGAAAGCTTTGACTATGTACAGACTCAGTGTCACGCCCTGACTCAGGGGACTCGTATATGTTGAGTCAGGGTGTGTATGTTCTATGTTGTGTATTTCTATGTTGGTGTTCTATTATGTGTAGATCTATGTTGGCCAGTGTGGTTCCCAATCAGAGGCAGCTGTAGCTCGTTGTCTCTGATTGGGGATCATACTTAGGCAGCCTATTGGCACTAGTGGGTTGTGGGATCTTGTTCCGGTTAAGGTATGTTGTGTTGTGCTGCCTTGGACGTCACGTTTCGTTGGTTTGTTGTTTTGTCGGTTGTTTATTCATTTACATTTAAATTTACATTTACGTCATTTAGCAGACGCTCTTATCCGAAACATGTATGTATATCACGCTGCGCCTTGGTCTGACCCGTCCTTGAACGAACGTGACAGAAGATCCCACCAAACAAGGACCAAGCAGCGTGCCCAGGAAGAGCGAATAGCCATGTCACAGGTGGGCAAATGGTGGTCATGGGAGGAGATATTTGCGGGGAAAGGGCCATGGGCGAAGGTAGATGCCCAGGCAGGAGAGGAGAAACGGCGCCAACCGTGCCGACGACGGAGACCCGAGAGGCAACCCCAAGAAAATATTTGGGGGGGGCACACGGGGTGGATGACGAGGCTACAGGAGGCTAAAAGGGAGAAGGAAAGTGTAGAGGCACGGCGAGAGGAGCTGGTTAGGCAGCTCCTCTCGCCGCTTATTTGGTGCGAGGAGCGGGACTAGGTTCCTTTATTAACCCCCGCTCCTCGCACCAAGTAAGTGGTGCGTGTCGCCAGTCCGGTCCGACCCGTTCCTGCTCCCCGCACTAAGCCAGTGGTGCGCGTCGCCAGCCTGGTCCGGCCTGTTCCTGCCCCTCGCACCAAGCTAGTGGTGCGCGTCGCCAGCCCGGCCCGGCCTGTTCCTGCCCCTCGGACCAAGCCAGTGGTGCGCGTCGCCAGCCCGGCCCGGCCTGTTCCTGCCCCTCGCACCAAGATAGTGGTGCGCGTCGCCAGCCCGGTCCGGCCTGTTCCTGCCCCTCGCACCAAACTAGTAGCGCACGTCGCCAGCCCGGCCCGGCCTGTTCCTGCCCCTCGGACCAAGCCAGTGGTGCGCGTCTCCAGCCCGGCCCGGCCTGTTCCTGCCCCTCGCACCAAGATAGTGGTGCGCGTCGCCAGCCCGGTCCGGCCTGTTCCTGCCCCTCGCACCAAGCTAGTGGTGCACGTCGCCAGCCCGGCCCGGCCTGTTCCTGCCCCTCGGACCAAGCCAGTGGTGCGCGTCTCCAGCCCGGCCCGGCCTGTTCCTGCCCCTCGCACCAAGCTAGTGGTGCGCGTCGCCAGCCCGGCCCGGCCTGTTCCTGCTCCTCGCACCAAGCCAGTGGTGCGCGTCGCCAGCCCGGTCCGGCCTGTTCCTGCCCCTCGCACCAAGCCAGTGGTGCGCGTCGCCAGCCCGGTCCGGCCTGTTCTTGTCCCTCGCACCAAGCCAGTGGTGCGCGTCGCCAGCCCGGCCCGGCCCGTTCCTGCTCCTCGCACCAAGCCAGTGGTGCGCGTCGCCAGCCCGGCCCGGCTCGTTCCTGCCCCTCGCACCAAGCCAGTGGTGCGTGTCGCCAGTCCGGCCCGGCCTGTTCCTGCCCCTCGCACCAAGGCAGTGGTGCGCGTCGCCAGTCCGGCCCGGCCTGTTCCTGCCCCTCGCACCAAGCTAGTGGTGCGCGTCGCCAGCCCGGCCCGGCCTGTTCCTGCTCCTCGCACCAAGCCAGTGGTGCGCGTCGCCAGCCCGGTCCGGCCTGTTCCTGCCCCTCGCACCAAGCCAGTGGTGCGCGTCGCCAGCCCGGTCCGGCCTGTTCTTGTCCCTCGCACCAAGCCAGTGGTGCGCGTCGCCAGCCCGGCCCGGCCCGTTCCTGCTCCTCGCACCAAGCCAATGGTGCGCGTCGCCAGCCCGGCCCGGCTCGTTCCTGCCCCTCGCACCAAGCCAGTGGTGCGCGTCGCCAGTCCGGCCCGGCCTGTTCCTGCCCCTCGCACCAAGCCAGTGGTGCGCGTCGCCAGTCCGGCCCGGCCTGTTCCTGTCCCTCGCCCTCGCACCAAGCCAGTGGTGCGCGTCGCCAGTCCGGCCCGGCCTGTTCCTGCCCCTCGCACCAAGCCAGTGGTGCATGTCGCCAGTCCGGCCCGGCCTGCTCCTCGCACCAAGCCAGTGGTGCGCGTCGCCGGCCCGGCCCGTTCCTGCTCCTCGCATCAAGCCAGTGGTGCGCGTCGCCAGTCCGGCCCGGCCTGTTCCTGCTCCTCGCACCAAGCCAGTGGTGCGTGTCGCCAGCCCGGCCCGGCCCGTTCCTGCTCCTCGCATCAAGCCAGTGGTGCATGTTCCTAGTCCGGTCCGGCCCGTGCCTGTTCCACCGGTGCCTGATCCAGCTCCGGTTAGCTGCTCCACTCCGGAGCCAGAGCAATCCGCTCCACCGGGGTCCAGTCCAGCTCCGGTCAGCAGATCCACTCCGGAGCCAGAGCAGTCCGCTCCACCGGTGCTCAGTTCAGCTCCGGTCAGCTGCTCCACTCCGGAGCCAGAGCAATCCGCTCCACCGGGGTCCAGTCCAGCTCCGGTCAGCGGCTCCACTCCGGAGCCAGAGCAGTCCGCTCAACCGGTGCCTGATCCAGCTCCGGTCAGCGGCTCCACTCCGGAGCCAGAGCAGTTCGCTCCACCGTCGTCGGGTCCAGCTCCAGTCAGCGGTACCAGTCCAGACCCAGACGTCAGCCCCTCTCCAGGTTCGGGGTCTCCCACACCAGGGTCCAGACAGGGCTTGGTACTTCGTGGGAGGAAGGAGAGGGGAAGCAGCGCGCCGAGGTCCAGACCAGACCAGGGGCGCAACAGGGAGGCGGAGAGTAAGAGGTCGTCACGCCCGGAGCCGGATCCGCCTCCGAGGCGGAATGCCCACCCGGCCCCTACCCTGTTATGTTTATGTTGCGCGGTCGGAGTCCGCACCTTTGGGGGGGGGGGGGGTACTGTCACGCCCTGACTCAGGGGACTCGTATATGTTGAGTCAGGGTGTGTATGTTCTATGTTGTGTATTTCTATGTTGGTGTTCTATTATGTGTAGATCTATGTTGGCCGGTGTGGTTCCCAATCAGAGGCAGCTGTAGGTCGTTGTCTCTGATTGGGGATCATACTTAGGCAGCCTATTGGCACCAGTGGGTTGTGGGATCTTGTTCCGGTTAAGGTATGTTGTGTTGGGCTGCCTTGGACTTCACGTTTCGTTGGTTTGTTGTTTTGTCGGTTGTTTATTCATTTAAATAAACATGTACATATATCACGCTGCGCCTTGGTCTGACCCATCCTTGAACGAACGTGACACTCAGTGAGAATAGCCTTGCTATTGAGAGAGGCCGCCGTAGGCAGACCTGGCTCTCAAGAGAAAACAGGCTATGTGCACACTGCCCACAAAATGAGGTGGAAACTGAGCTGCACTTCCTAACCTCCTGCCAAATGTATGACCATATTAGAGACACATATTTCCCTCAGATTACACAGACCCACAAAGGATTCGAAAAACATATCCAATTTTGATAAACTCCCATATCTATTGGGTGAATTACCACAGCGTGCAATCACAGCAGAAAGACTGATAACCTGTTGCCACAAGAAAAGGGCAACCAGTAAAGAACAAACACCATTGTAAGTACAACCCATATTTATGTATATTTATTTTCCCTTTTGCACATCGTTACAAAACACTGTATAGCCTGTATATAGCCATAATATGACATTTAAAATGTCTCTAATCCTTTGGAACTTTTATGAGTGTAATGTCTACTGTTCATTTTGTATTCGTTATTTCACTTTTGTTTATTATCTATTTCACTTGCTTTGACAATGTAAACATATGTTTCCCATGCCAATAAAGCCCTTTGAATTGAATTGAGAGAGAGAGAGAGAGAGAGAGAGAGAGAGACTTATCACCTCTCCTGTTCCACCTCCTATGAATAATGAGTGAGCCAATAAAATATGTTTGAATAATAGATGACTGTCCGGAGCAGAGCACAACCCCTGTCTATCTATCGCCCTGCAGTGTTTGGAATCAGCTCATTATCCCAGAATACCCCTAGCAGGCCAAAGCACATGATTGATAAAATATATTCAAATTTGAGCATGACATCAAAATCAAATTTTCAGCATAATAAAACAGTACATATGATTGATACTATAATAAAATGTATTTGAAAGCCAGTATGGAGGTGTTACTCAAGGTGCCACTGTCCTTACAGTGTCCATTACAATAAACAATTTAATGGCACTGTCAGAGTCACGCATCACTGTGCCAAATGACAAGGTATCTTACAGTAGAGTTGTGTACCATTTACCCAGGTAACAAGAAATATGCTCTATGTGGGTTTACTTCTATCCAACCTGGTCCGACGTATCTTATATGTGAATTACAGTAGACAGTGACAGGAAATATGCTGTAAACTGTTAGGAAGTCAAAACAAGTGAATGTCAATATGATTAAACAGAAAAGTTGTTCTCCCGGTTGTCCTACTCTGAGAGAAGAGAGGTGTGTGTGAGTCATAAATATGCTGGACGGATTCAGATTCTGTCACAGATAAAACCCCACGTTGTCTCCAAAAGATGCACTCTCTGTTTGTCTTCTTCTTACTGTGCATTGAATCAAAATCAAATCAAATTGTATTTATCACATGCCGAATACAACTGATGTAGACTTTACAATGAATTGCTTGCTTACAAACCTTTCCCAACGATGCAGAGTTAAAAAAAAATAACAATACAAATTTAAATAGTAACTAACACAAGAGGAATAAAATAAAATACACATCACAACATCCTACAGAATTGATCCATTCAAAAAAATGGGTTATTGTATGAACAACAACAAACTATTGATTGTCCTTGTATTAGCGACTGAATAACACTGAGTTGCTTAGTTTAGCATATTTATGCTCACATTGTTTTGTTTGCCCCCTTCTTGACTAAGCTAACGATGATTTCAATTAGTCTTCAACACACTTCAACAACAAGACTTCACACCTCGTTCTATATGTGGCTAGAGCAAGGCCTTGTCAGTGCCACTGCTACAGCTCAACACGCCAGCTCAATTGTGTTTTGTCTGAATGCATGAGAATGAATGATGTACATGATGTGTGTGAGGAGGCAGCGGGGTAATCTGGAGATACTGTCCATTGTCCATGCCTTAATCCAGGAGGGCTAAAATACAATCTCTCTGTGTGTGTGTGTTTGTGTGTGTGTGTGTGTGTGTGTGTGTGTGTGTGTGTGTGTGTGTGTGTGTGTGTGTGTGTGTGTGTGTGTGTGTGTATGTGTGTGTCCAGGAGGGGACTTTGTGTTTAATGTAATCCAGGAAGGGGTACGTAAGAAGGGCCCTTGATGTATTTCTGGAGTACATCCTTTTTTTCTCTTAAATTAACATTCCAAATACCCAGAACATAGCTATATATGTAGAATGCCACAGCCCAAGCAGCTATTTATGTAGAACAGTGGAGGTCAGTGCCGTTTATGATGAGGGAGGACATTTTATTTTTTCATGTCATTCATATTCCATTCACCCAGTTCAATGTAACATCTGTAACACCCTGGCTCTGGGACTCTATATGTTGAGCCAGGGTGTGTTCTTTCTATGTGGTGTATTTCTATGTTGGGAGTTCTAGTTTGTTTATTTCTATGTTGGCCTGAGTGACTCCCAATCAGAGGCAACGAGTGTCAGCTTTTGGCTGGTTGTCTCTGATTGGGAGCCATATTTAAACTGTCTGTTTTTCCCTTTGTGTTTGTGGGTTCTTGTTCCAGTTGGTTTTGTGTTTGTACCGTGGACTTCACGAGTCGTTTGTTGTTTTGTTGATTGTCCGTATTTATCACTATAGATAAATAAACATGTTCGTTCATCACGCTGCGCCTTGGTCTACTCCTTACGACGATCGTGACAACATCGATAGGTTTAGGCTACTACATGATACTTGAATGTTCCCTATACCCATCATGAGGTTGCTACAACCTAGCCTATGAATTAAAGTTTACAACGTAGGTGCACACAGGTCGAGAGACAAATTTGAGGTGACAGACAGTGACACATGGACAGACAGTGACGCATTCAATACCACCTTGCGAACTCTTGCCTGCATCTAGCTTATCTAGGGTGTAATCATTAGTCAAACAGTTGCAAACAAGAGTTTCTATTGGACAAATTCAGGTCTTTTTATCCCTCTTTCGTTTGCTATATATAAGTAGAATGCCACAGCCCAAACAGCTATATATGTACAGTCGTGGTCAAAGGTTTTGAGAATGACACAAATACTAATTTTCACAAAGTCTGCTGCCTCAGTTTTGATGATGGCAATTTGCATATACTCCAGAATGTCATGAAGAGTGATCAGATGAATTGCAATTAATTGCAAAGTCCCTCTTTGCCATGAAAATGAACTTAATCCCAAAAAAACTAACTGCCACAAAAGGACCAGCTGCCATCATGTCAGTGATTCTCTCGTTAACTCAGGTGAGAGTGTTGACGAGGACAAGCCTGGAGATCACTCTGTCATGCTGATTGATTTAGAATAACAGACTGGAAAATTTAAAAGGAGGGTGGTGCTTGAAATCATTGTTCTTCCTCTGTTAACCATGGTTACCTGCAAGGAAACACATGCCGTCATCATTGCTTTGCACAAAAAGGGCTTCACAGGCAAGGATATTGCTGCTAGTAAGATTGCACCTAAATCAACCATTTATTGGATCATCAAGAACTTCAAGGAGAGAGGTTCAATTGTTGTGAAGAAGGCGTCAGGGCGCCGAAGAAAGTCCAGCAAGCGCCAGGACCGTCTCCTAAAGTTGATTCAGCTGCGGGATCGGGGCACCACCAGTGCAGAGCTTGCTCAGGAATGGCAGCAGGCAGGTGTGAGTGCATCTGCACGCACAGTGAGGCGAATACTTTTTGGAGGATGGCCTGGTGTCAAGAAGGGCAGCAAAGAAGCCACTTCTTTCCAGGAAAAACATCAGGGACAGACTGATATTGTGCAAAAGGTACAGGGATTGGACTGCTGAGGACTGTGGTAAAGTCATTTTCTCTGATGAATCCCCTTTCTCATTGTTTGGGGCATCCGGAAAACACCTTGTCCGGAGAAGACAAGGTGAGCGCTACCATCAGTCCTGTGTCATGCCAACAGTAAAGCATCCTGAGACCATTCATGTGTGGGTTGCTTCTCAGCCAAGGGAGTGGGCTCACTCACAATTTTGCCTAAGAACACAGCCATGAATAAAGAATGGTACCAACACAGCCTCCGAGAGCAACTTCCCCCAACCATCCAAGAACAGTTTGGTGACAACCAATGCCTTTTCCAGCATGATGGAGCACCTTGCCATAAGGCAAAAGTGATAACTAAGTGGCTCGGGGAACAAAACATCGACATTTTGGGTCCATGGCCAGGAAACTCCCCAGACCTTAATCCCATTGAGAACTTGTGGTCAATCCTCAAGAGGCGGGTGGACAAACAAAAACCCCAAAATTCTGACAAACTCCAAGCATTGATTATGCAAGAATGGGCTGCCATCAGTCATGATGTGGCCCAGAAGTTAATTGACAGCATGCCAGGGCGGATTGCAGAGGTCTTGAAAAAGAACGGTCAACACTGCAAATATTGACTCTTTGCATAAACTTAATGTAATTGTCAATAAAAGCCTTTGACACTTATGGAATGCTTGTAATTATAGAATGCCACATCTGAACGTCTATTCCTAATCTGCAGATGCAGTAGGTCTAATTTTAATCCATGCATTGATAGCATCCATTTACCACCTCCCACCTCCATGTCTGTTCCCTATATGTAACAGATTGCCTGTCTGCAGTCTACAACCCCTCCATGTCTGATCCCTATACGTAACAGATTGCCTGTCTGCAGTCTACAACCCCTCCATATCTGATCCCTATACGTAACAGATTTACTTTCTGCAGTCTACAACCCCTCCATGTCTGATAACTATATGTAACAGATTGACTGTCTGCAGTCTACAACCCCTCCATGTCTGATCTCTATATGTAACAGATTGACTGTCTGCAGTCTACAACCCCTCAATGTCTGTTCCCTATATGTAACAGATTGACTGTCTGCAGTCTATAACCCCTCAATGTCTGTTCCCTATATGTAACAGATTGACTGTCTGCAGTCTATAACCCCTCAATGTCTGTTCCCTATATGTAACAGATTGACTGTCTGCAGTCTACAACCCCTCAATGTCTGTTCCCTATATGTAACAGATTGACTGTCTGCAGTCTACAACCCCTCAATGTCTGTTCCCTATATGTAACAGATTGACTGTCTGCAGTCTATAACCCCTCAATGTCTGTTCCCTATATGTAACAGATTGACTGTCTGCAGTCTATAACCCCTCAATGTCTGTTCCCTATATGTAACAGATTGACTGTCTGCAGTCTACAACCCCTCCATGTCTGATCTCTATATGTAACAGATTGACTGTCTGCAGTCTACAACACCTCAATGTCTGTTCCCTATATGTAACAGATTGACTGTCTGCAGTCTATAACCCCTCAATGTCTGTTCCCTATATGTAACAGATTGACTGTCTGCAGTCTACAACCCCTCCATGTCTGAACCCTATATGTAACAGATTGATTACTACTCCATGTTCAACTCTCCTCCTGTCCAGTAGCTTTAGGCCGGGAAGACAATATACTGTTACACTGAACGTTTAATTCAGGGGAGAAACACACACACACAAACGAGCAAACACACACGCATGCACGCGTGCGCGCACACACACACACACACACACACACACACACTGACAGACCACACAGCTCTTCCCATAACACGTTCTTCACATTCCAGAACCAAACCAGCCTCTAAATCATCCAGGTTTCTCTGGCATGGCTGTTTATTTGGGGTGTCTAAAATGACATGTCAGGGAAAACTAGCAGTACAGGGTCATTTCAGTCTGTGTTTTGTGAAGGAGTGCAGGGAACTAAACAAGCTGAAGAGCCCACTTGGGTTGCTGGAAAAGTGTTACAATGTACTCTGAAATACTGACTCTACCATGTGAACACAACTATATGAGAGAGGATACATCAGTGGAGGCTGCTGAGGGGAGGACGGCTCATAATAATGGCTGAAATGGAGTGTAATGGCTGGAATGGAATGGAATGGAATGGAATGGCTGGAATGGAGTGTAATGGAACAGAAAGGAATCAACCATCAATACAGTCATCTATGCTAATAGGACACATTGTTCATTAGCAGGTGTCATATGAAAAACTCCACCATTCTTCATGTGACTCCTTGATCTACAATGACACAATACAAGAAAAAAGCCCATGAAACTAGTAAACATTATGGAAAATTAAGGTTAGTACTCAGACATGCTGTAACCAGAAACAGCTGTTACAATTCTCCCCCTAACCTCTGACCGTCTAATGGCCTAACTGGAAGACAGCTGTTTGTTTTTTCTTCAGAAGTGGATCAACACAGGAGGAAGTGGAGCACTATTGGCCAACGGAGGAGGGCGGAGAAGGGTTTGTTGTTGCGGACTGACTCCCTTGTTTTTGTAGAGTCAGCCCACTCAAAATGTGACTGTGAGTTTCTGATGCCCTGGGCGACTGTCTGGGGGGGGACAGGATGACCCAGATAGTGAACTGTATGCACAGTGTAACATAACAATAAGTTTGGTCCTTTAAGGAGAGGACAAGTAATGTCATGATACAGTATGTCAAACATCTCACTCACAACGTTGAGTCTGATGGTAAATCAGATTTCTTCACAGACATGCTATGAAGTGGCCAATCTGACTTCCTCTTCCCCTCTCTCACTTCCTCTGGAAACCATCAGAATGCAGACCATTCAGAACCACCTGACTGTGTCATACCTATCCTCTGTTTTTGGTGTCCACGTTGCATTTATCACAAGAAAGTGACTTTGACTCATATCTTCCTGAGGTTATTCTTAGGAAGCTAATAGCAGATGTAGCTCAGTGAAATTGTTTCGTTTAACACCCCTGAGCAGCAATCAGTCTGATTCAGCAAATCATTTTCAGGAAACAGCAGTAGCTCGGAGCTATCAAATAATGTGTTTTAACCTTAGAAAAATACTGTACAGGTGGTTGAACACAGAATAGCCCTACAGGCTGATGTTGGATTTACGGGTCCATCAATCTTGCCAGCGTTGGCTAATTCTGTGGAGAATGGACTCGCAGTGGTAGTAAAATATGAGTTTTTTATTGCCACCGCAATACAGAGCTATGACCTTGGTATGGCTGAAGATAGAGGTACATTCTGTAAGGTTTGTGATGACGTCTTTTGTACATTGTGGTTCTGAGAAGCTTCCTCACATGACTCACACCAGCACTTAACCTGAACTGAGCAACACACTACCATTAGACCACCATAACTATTTGTAACCGTTGTATTTATAGCCATTACACATTCATAGCCACTTGATGCTTTGGTATTGTTTAAAGCCAGAGATATGGATAAAGCAGCTTAAATTGATCATCCTGTTGTTATAGGAAATGTCCTGCATAGCAGGAAATGCAAACTTGTAGTGAATTCAAGGTTTAAAAGGCTTCTAAAGTTTGTAATTTCCACTTAAAAATGTCAGACTTGATTTGCCAACGAAAAATGTATCAACACAAATATATCCATTAATTATAATCCACACAATAATTCAAATTTCATGTGCTGCAGGATTATTTTCCTGCTGTGAGTAACTGATCAGATTCAGATCCTAGCTTTAAGGTCAATCATTTTGTATAACATAGTAAAGAAAATGACTTGCATTTTAATCCATTAATCATAATAATCCTAATCTAAATAAATCGCCAGCTCAAACACAAATGGCATTCCTCAACCAAATAGACCCCAAAGCTGGTTTTAAGCAACACTTGCATGTGAGAGCCTGACCCATGACCCATTTCAGACCTTTCCTTTGGCCTTCCATTGGGTAATGAAATTATCAGTTGCGTGGCGCCTGTGGATCAACCTTCTCTCAACATCTGTTTGAGGCCTCGCATTAAGATTAGAGTGAATTAGAAGACTTCAATCAGATTTCACATCTCAGAATCGCTGGGCATCTATCTACGCATCACTGGCTGGAGGGTTTATTTCATTCTCATTTTGGAAGGGCAGGGGGTGGGGCTTGATGAAGATCCTGATACTTAACTTACCCTACTGATTTACCAGTAAGATCAAATCTATTGACAGAGCAGTGAATGGAGGGCCAGGGATTTTACCAGTCTAATCCCATTGGCAGTATCCTGATCTGGACTACCAAAATCCCAGGCCAAGGAACCAAACCTTTCCCCCCACCCCCATGTTGAGTCCCCAGTCACACCAGCCCCCATGTTGAGTCCCCAGTCACATCAATACTATGTTGAGTCCCCAGTCACACCAGTCCTATGTTGAGTCCCCAGTCACACCAGCCCCCATGTTGAGTCCCCAGTCACACCAGCCCCCATCCCATTCCCCTGGCCTCCCGTCTGTCATGTCCCAGCCTCACTGCCCTATATTGCTGGTTTATAAACCCAGGCCATCTGCGCCCCTGTCTAGCGCCCACAAAAACGACTCTTGCTATGCATGGGCCCTAATCTCTCCCTTT
Source organism: Coregonus lavaretus (assembly GCF_964263955.1). Taxonomy (NCBI): domain Eukaryota; kingdom Metazoa; phylum Chordata; class Actinopteri; order Salmoniformes; family Salmonidae; genus Coregonus; species Coregonus lavaretus. The sequence goes on along the minus strand of NC_139990.1, from coordinate 47,415,964 downwards.
CCCACCTAATCCAGTCCACAGGATCCAGTGGTGGAGCAGCTCAATGTCCTCCCACTAAGACACATACCAAGTTGGCTAACTTAGTCAGCCTGGCCTCATAGACTAGATCGTGGACTTCAGGAAACACCAGAGGGAGTAACCCCCTATCCACATCGACGGGACAGCAGTGGAGAAGGTAGAAAGTTTTAAGTTCCTCGGCGTACATATCACTGACAAACTGAAATGGTCCACCCACACAGACAGGCGCAACAGCGTCTCTTCAACCTCAGGAGGCTGAAGAAATTTGGCCTGTCACCTAAAACCCTCACAAACTTTTACAGATGCACAATTGAGAGCATCCTGTTGGGCTGTATCACCGCCTGGTATGGCAACTGCACCACCCACAACCGCAGGGCACTCCAGAGGATGGTGCTGTCTTCACAACGCATCACTGGGGGCAAACTACCTGTCCTCCAGGACACCTACAGCACCCGATGTCACAGGAAGGCCAAAAATAAAATCAAGGACAACTACCACCCGAGCCACTGCCTGTTCACCCCGCTATCATCCAGAAGGCGAGGTAAGTACAGGTGCATCAAAGCTGGGACCGAGAGACTGAAAAACAGCTTCTATCCCAAGGCCATCAGACAGTTAAACAGCCATCACTAGCACAGAGAGGCTGCTGCCTACATACAGACTTGAAAATCACTGGCCACTTTAATAAAGGGAACACTAGTCACTTTAATAATGCAACTTTAATAATGTTTAAATATCTTGCATTACCCATCTCATATGTATGTATTGTATTCTATACTATCTTAATGTTTACATATCTTGCATTACCAATCTCATATGTATATACTGTATTCTATACTATCTATTGCATCTTAGCCTATGCCACTCTGATAATGACATTGCTCATCCATATATTTATATATTCTTATTCCATTCCTTAGGATTAGGTATTTGTTGTGGAACTGTTAGATATTACTTGATAGATATTGCTGCACTGTCGGAACTAGAAGCACAAGCATTTCACTACACTCGCAATAACATCTGCTAACCATGTGTACGTGACTAATACATTTGATTTGATTTGATTTTGTTTGATTATGTTTGGTATGGTGACAGATGACTAGTTAAGGCAAAAACGCGAAGGTGCGAGTTCGAATCTCATCATGGACAACTTTTCAACTACATAAAACCTTTTAGCTACTTTGCAACTACTTAGCATGTTAGCTAACACTTCCCCTAACCCCAACCCTAACCTTAACCCTTATAGCTAACCCTTCCCCTAACCCTAACCTTAACCATTTAACCTTACTCCTAAGCTTAACCCTAAGCTTAACCCTAACCTTAACCCTAACCCCTAACCCTAACCCCTAGCTTAGCTAACATTAGCCAGCTAGCTAACGTTAGCCACCTAGCCATCTAGCTCAAATTCGTAAGATATTGTACATTTTGTAAATTTTTAACATATTGTAGGTTTTGCGAATTCGTAACATATAATACGAATTGTAATTCATAACATATCATACGAAATGGGGGATGGACATCCACAAATGAATACATACCATACGAAACGTAACATATCATACTAAATGGGGTGTCTCGGATTTACATACAGAATAATACGGAATGCTCTGAGACCAGGTTGACCTAGTGTATGGTCCAATTTATAACACTTGTTGGAGCAATCAGTAAATGAGCAAAGTTCCATGCTTCCACGAGTCTATTCAACTCAGTACTTTCTGAGTAGAATATTACAAAACAGCTTTAGAATCAGCGTCTGACTGAGCACCATATAGCACTACTCTGCAAAATGTTTACAAATTGAATGCGTTGTAACCTAGTCCAACAGTTGAAGCATGGAAGTGCAGACTGCCTACATTTGAAGTTAGTTAGAGGTAACAGGTTTAAAACATGTTTTGATGTACTACAACATAGTTAAGTATTTTGTTTGAGTTCTCCAGTCTTGTAGCTAACACATGTTCTCTGTGATAAGACCCAGACAACCTTTCAATCTTCTTATCGCAAAGGATTTGATTTCAAGCCCATGAGGATGTAGACAAAATATTTAGGTTATTTTTGTGTCAGAAATAATCATGAAAAAAGGCTAAGCATAGATAAAACCAGTGTTCATCTTAAGGCTTTGGATAAAAACAAATATTTGATTGATAATGCTTCACTTTTAAGAGACATGTGTCTGTTGCTAATAAAGATATTTACTATGCCATCACACAAGCTTTGTGTTCACATCTGTTCTTCCAGGAGTGTTTACCTGTTGGCCACAGCTGAAGTTTGTGGTAGTTAAAGATGCAGTCCGGGATCTTAAGCATTTACAAATTCGTAACATATCATACGAAATGGATGACGTAGTACACAATTGTGCAACATCTGAGACCCGTTTTGGCTCATGAGCACTACTTTCAAAACTACTGGCTGAAATGATACAGAACCTTTGGAGCATCACTTTAAGGCTTTATTGAGTTCTGAGGAAATCCAGTCAGTGAGATGACCTTTACAGTTTTTCTCAATTGCTAAAACACTAAAACCCATTGGCTGAACAAAGTTCTCAGTTGCCTGGACTCATTTATCTAATTATGCAGTCTGTTGTCAATACCTTAAACCATTTCACATGGTAAAACACAATTTGCAGATCTCACTTAGACTTTTCAGCAAAACTCTAAACACGTTCTCATTCTCAAAACACATTCTGCACTCTAATGCACATGTCATCCATACCGGTAAACACAAGTGGCAACAATCAAATACAAATAGAGAACACATGTCATTGACTGAACACAACCACTCAAAATTGATTTAACCTGTTTCAAATTATGTGACACAACCAATATAAGGCAGTTCAGAGAGCAAACAGGTTGTTGAAGGTGGGAAGGAGAAAGTCTGACAATGGAAAGAAGAAACAATGTGAGAGGACGAGGACGAGTGCGTATGTGAGGTGGGCGATGAAGAGGCAGAGGAGGAGGAGGGCAAGAAAGAGGAAGAGGAGGACGAAGAGGAAGACAAAGAGTGGAAATATCTGATGAAATTCGACCAATAGTCATAGACCATGTTCTTGTCCATGGACTGACAATGAGGGAAGCAGGACTTAGAGTGCAACCCAATTTGAGCCGATGTTCTGTGTCCACCATAGTAAGGACATTCAGAGAAGAGAACAGGTACAGTATACTACTGTATTTTTGTAATTGCAAATTTACTGTACTACACTATATGCAGCTGGTTCAATAGACATTTGTAAAGTTAATCACTGTATGTATTGTACTGCATGAATATGTTTTGTAACTGCACAACTACTTTTTGTAGAATTGCAAGGCTGCCATATGCAGGTGGAAGGACAGCTATATTCATTCGGGAGCAAGAGGCCGTTATAGTTGGCATGGTCCTTCAAGATAATGCAATACGACTCAGAGAAATCCAGGAACGAGTGATACAAGACAACACACACTTCCAGGGAATCGACAGTGTGAGCATTTCCACAATTGACCGTGTCCTCCATCGTAACAGGATGCGAATGAAACAAGTATTCAGAGTACCTTTTGAACGCAACTCACCAAGGGTGAAAGAACTGGGAGTTCAGTATGTGCAAGTAAGTGTACATTCAGAAACATCAATGGGCAGTTTATGAACTTCTACCTCCCTCCATACTCACCTTTCCTGAATCCGATTGAGGAGTTTATCTCCTCTTGGAGATGGAAAGTGTATGATAGACAACCCTACACCAGAGTAAATCTGCTGCAAGCCATGGATTTAGCCTGTGGTGATATATGTGAGGAATCATGTCAGGGCTGGATACGGCACACAAGAGGCTTCTTCCCCCGTTGCCTCAGGAGGGACAATATTGCTTGTGATGTCGACGAAGTGCTCTGGCCTGACCCAACCCAAAGACAAGAAGTAGCACATTGATCACATGTTTACTCCTTTGATTTTTGTCCCTTTTAGTATTGTATACTGTAGTACAGTGCATTGTAGGCTGTATACTGTACAATGGACAAATTGTATGGCCCTGAACATTGGGCTTTCCATTTGTTAACAGTACTGACTGCTCAATAGATTTTGACTGGTTGCAGGTTCATATCAACAAAGTATAAGAATTACATTATCACAGAGACAAAGGACAAGTTTGTGAGATGCAGGGTACAGTACTGTAAAAATAGGGGTACAAGGAGGAGGAAGAACAAAAAATGTTGAGCTACTATGATAGAACATGTTTTCGTTCATCAAAAGACAATGATGGAAAAATATGAAATTTGTTTTGAGATTAAAAATGTACTTCTCCCTGAGAGCTGTATGTTTTGAACAATGTATTTTCTATTTTTCGGTGTATTGTTTACTGACTGCTTGAGAGTGTATATCATTTTGATCACTTTGTTTATGATTTGAGAGCAGTGTTTGATTTTGAACACAAGTAAAACTGTTTTGAGGCGAATGTTTCATTTTGCAAGAGGAGTCAGAGGTTTTGTAAATAGTGCTTGAAGATGAGGTTTTGTGTTTAATGTTTTCAGGAAATTGAGCAAGGTTTCAGAAATTGTGTTTTAGCAATTGAGAAAAACTGTAATACCACCCTAGCTAACCAGTGCTCTCCATTCTCTGTGCTGTGTAAAGAAGGGCCACAGTTTTAAGTTGCCTGCAGCCATGGTCCTTCAAGACAATCAGCCTCGATTGGCCTTCAAAGATACACAAAAATAAACATGTGCACGCACGCACACACACACACACACACACACACACACACACACACACACACACACACACACACACACACACTTGACAAGGTGAAGAGTGATCTCTATTTATAGGGATGACCTTTTGAGAAACAACAATCAGCGTCTGAAGGTGAACACTTGATGTAAGGGCTCTGATCTTATCAGTGGGGGAGGATGGCAGAGGCATTTGGGGGTGAAGGGGGTTGTGATTAGTCCTTGAAGGAGAGAGAGGGAGCGAGAGAGGGGAGAGAGAGAGGGGGAGAGAGAAAGAGGGAGAGAGAGGGGGAGAGAGAAAGAGAGGAGAGAGAGAGAGAGCGAGAGAGAGAGAGAGAGCGAGAGAGAGAGAGAGAGAGAGAGAGAGAGAGAGAGAGAGAGAGAGACAGAGAGAGAGAGAGAGAGAGAGAGAGAGAGAGAGCGAGAGAGAGAGAGGGAGAGAGAGAGGGGGGGGGGGGGGGGGAGGAAGAGAGAGAGAGAGAGAGAGAGAGAGAGAGAGAGAGTGAGGGGATTGACATGCTTTCACATTAGCCATAGGGCTGTGTATGTGTTGGAGTGGGTTGGGTAGTTTATTGATCAGTATTATGGACCTAATCATTGATTAATTATCTACAGGCATGTGATAAAGATAGGGGAGAGTGAGAGACACAGGGAGAGTGAGAGAAACAGGGAGAGTGAGAGAAACAGGGAGAGTGAGAGAAACAGGGAGAGTGAGAAACACAGGGAGAGTGAGAGAAACAGGGAGAGTGAGAGAAACAGGGAGAGTGAGAGACACAGGGAGAGTGAGAGAAACAGGGAAAGTGAGAGACACAGGGAGAGTGAGAGACACAGGGAGAGTGAGAGAAACAGGGAGAGTGAGAGAAACAGGGTGAGTGAGAGACACAGGGAGAGTGAGAGAAACAGGGAGAGTGAGAGACACAGGGAGAGTGAGAGAAACAGGGAGAGTGAGAGAAACAGGGAGAGTGAGAGACACAGGGAGAGTGAGAGACACAGGGAGAGTGAGAGACACAGGGAGAGTGAGAGAAACAGGGAGAGTGAGAGAAACAGGGAGAGTGAGAGAATCAGGGAGAGTGAGCGACAGAGGAGAAAGTGGCTTTGGTCCAACAAAAGGCTACATTCTGTTGTAAACTAGAGCATTAGACCATTCACTCACTGGTCTACACACACACACACACACACCACACATACACACACACACACACAATGCCTCCTTTGGACCCTGTGAAGTGAGGTCATGCTCTGGTCTATAAGCTGATTTCCGGTGTAGTTGCGCAAGAGCCTTGTGTTATACCGGGCCAGGGGTGCATTTTAACACTACTGCTGGGTGGGATTAGCAGGAGTCATGCTGCTGGGACTATTCTGTGATTACTCCATCCTATTCCTGGACGGATTTCCTTTTTTCATCAACCATGATAAGAGATTGTGAGAGGAGACTGCGGGAGAAAGAGATAGGGGGAATCTTGAGACAGTAGACCCGCTACCCTCTGTCTCTTTCTGCTCAGACAGACAGAGAGAACCGTCTGTGCAGTGAATAGTGAGAGTCTGTCCTGAGAAAGAACAAGGAGAGAAGGAAAGTCTACACTTGACAGGTTCATCACACGTCCAGCTGTAACCAGATCTACACAAAAATATAAATGCAACATGTAAAGTGTTGGTCCCATGTTCCATGAGCTGAAAACAAAGATCCCAGAAATGTTCCATACTCACAAATGTGTTTGCATCCCTGTTAGTGAGCATTTCTTCTTTGCCAAGATAATCCATCCACCTGACAGGTGTGGCATATCAAGAAGCTGATTAAACAGCATGATCATAACACAGGTGCACCTTGTGCTGGGGCAATAAAAGGCCACTATAAAATGTGCAGTTTTGTCACACAACACAATGCCACAGATGTCTCAAGTTTTGAGGGAGTGTGCAATTGGCATGCTGACTGCAGGAATGTCCACCAGAGCTGTTTGCCAGAGAATTTTATGTTAACTTCTCTACCAATGTCGTTTTAGAGAATTTGGCAGTATGTCCAACTGGCCTCACAACCGCAGACCATGTGTAACCACTCCAGCCCAGGACCTCCACATCCGGCTTCTTCACCTGCTGGATCGTCTGAGACCAGCCACCCGGACAGCTGATGAAACTGTAGGTTTGCACAACCGAAGAGTTTCTGCGCAAACTGTCAGAAACCGTCTCAGGGAAGCTCATCTGCGTGCTCGTCATCCTCACCAACTGACACCAGGGTCTTGACCTGACTGCAGTTCGGCGTCATAACCGACTTCAGTGGGCAAATGCACACCTTCGATGGCCACTGGCACGCTGGAGAAGTGTGCTATTCACGGATCAATCCCGGTTTCAACTGTACCGGGCAGATGGCAGACAGCGTGCATGGCGTCATGTGGGCGAGCGGTTTGCTGATATCAACGTTGTGAACAGAGTGCCCCATTGTGGCGGTGGGGTTATGGTATGGGCAGGCATAAGTTACGGACAACGAACACAGTTGCATTTTATCGATGGCAATTTAAATGAACAGAGATACCGGGACGAGATCATGAGGCCCATTGTCGTGCCATTCATCCGCCACCATCACCTCATTTTTCAGCATGATAATGCATGGCCCCATGTCGCAATGATCTGTACACAATTCCTGGAAGCTGAAAATGTCCCAGTTCTTCCATGACCTGCATACTCACCAGACATGTCACCCATTCAGCATGTTTGGGATGCTCTGGATCGCCATGTACGACAGCGTGTTCCAGTTACCGCCAATATCCAGCAAATTCACACAGCCATTGAAGAGGAGTGGGACAACATTCCACAGGCCACAATCAATAGCCTGATCAACGCTATGCGAAGGAGATGTGTTGCGCTGCATGAGGCAAATGATGGTCACACCAGATACTGACTGGTTTTCTGATCCACGCCGCTACTTTTTTTTAAGGTACTGTATCTGTGAACAACAGATGCATATCTGTATTCCCAGTCATGTGAAATCCAGAGATTAGGGCCTAATGAATTTATTTCAATTGACAGATTTCCTTATATGAAATGTAACTCTGTAAAATCTTTGAAATTGTTGCATGTTGCATTAATATTTTTGTTAAGTGTATTTACATGTGTTGTTAACCCCTAAAATACACACAGTCATATTGACTGACCACTTTAATGAAGCAAACATGCTGACAAATCTTTGGAGATATTATTTACATGGTTTGGTGTCAATTCAGTAGTGACTCAGTTTAATTAAAATATTTGTTTTAGGGGGAAATTAAAATAATGGTGTTCCCTTCCGTGTTCCCTGGCTGTAGTGACATGCCTGGGTTAGCAAGAGGAGGACTGAGGCCAACCAATGAACAGATAATTGAACTTGGCTGTTAAATAGTATTGTAATGAGGTGTAATCATGACCCTTTTTTTCACTACTAACCTCTAGCCTTTCTATTCATAAAGTCCCAGACCCAGACATCCAGGGGCATTGAATCCTTGTTTAGCTCTCCAGCCAAGCCCTCACCACATCCCACCACACAGCTATCTACACCTAATCCCTCCTAATGGTAACAACAACAAATCACAGAGACAAAAGTACTGACTACATGTCTTTCAGTCCAAATGTTTCCCAAATCTGTGTTACGTGTGACTCAGAACTCGAGCCGCTTAACAATGTTTGATACTGCTTAATACCTCAAAATACAGGGCACTGTGCTTTGGTTGTTGGACATGTTGATAAAGACAGAAATTGTACCAAGGAAACAAAGAATAGCAATTTTGTATAAAGGTTGCCCTGAGATAACATAAGAGAAAAGATGTCCATGCCATAGAACATTGCCAATGTTGCTGGAGAAAATATTCTCAGATATTCTTGGAAACCTAAGAGGGTGTCATGGGCCTCTCACTCCACCGGGTTACCACCTTAATTTTCTTCCACTCTGCTCACCACTCTCTCTACTCAGCCTAACTAGCTCCACCTGTCCCTGCTCTGCTCTGCTCTAATTACTCTGCCAGCTGCGCTGCATTACCCACTACCTCTCCCAGTATTTAAGGCCCTGTCTTTCAGCTCTCCGGTGTCAGATCGTCTGCAAAGCTCACACCCGGAACCTGTTTGCTCGCGCTTCTGGCTCACCCTGGTTTTGTGACCCCGGACCTGCCTGTTTTTTGGATACTCTTCTGCCTCAGGAGATCCAGACCTGCTTCTGCCATTACGACTCCTGACTACTCTTCAATCCCGGTAACTCTGACCAGCCTTCTGCCTTGCTACTACGTATTTTGGATTTCCCTTGAACTGTACTGCTGCCTGGTTTCATTCCGCCCTGTTGTGTCTGTGTCTCCCCCCCCCAGGACTTCTGGACCACCCACCACCGGCTTCATAGGACGCATCGCTGCCACTGGGGGGGGCACAGACCCAGCGCATTGGACGGGATCCCTGTTACCCCTGGAGCCTTCATTCACTCCCTACTTCCCTTTTCCCTTAAGTTTAATAAACTTTCTGGTGTGACGCAATTGTGGTCCTCTGGTCGTCTGTCTGAACCGTGACAGTACGATCTGACCATTATGGACTCAGCGCACACTTTCCCCGACATGGAAACCGATGAGCATGAGCAGCAGTTCCAGCAGCAGCAACAACAACTCGCCATGATCATTCAACTCCTCACCAACCTTACCCCAGCCAGTCTGCCCACCAGCCCAGCCCCCGAGTTACCTGCCCCGGTCATTGCAGCCGCTGCTCCGGAACCCAAGATTGGAAACCCCGAGCGGTTCAACGGCGATTCAACCCAGGTCCGGCCATTCCTGACTAGCTGCCGACTTCAGTTCTCCTTGCAGCCAAGGACCTTCGCCACGGAGGGGGCTAAAGTTGGGTATGCCATCACTCACCTGACGGGCCGAGCTCGACTCTGGGGAACAGCAGAGTTCGAACGTCAAACCCCCGCATGTGCAACCTTCGACCTGTTTGCTGAGGAGATGCTGAAGGTGTTTGACCTGGATTCACCCACCGCAGAGGCGTCTCGTGAACTGTTCAGTATTCGACAAGGCAGACGTACAGTCGCAGACCATTCCATCGACTTCCGAACCCTGGCTAGACGAAGTTCTTGGAACACACCATCGTTGGTGGACGCGTTCTTCCATAGTTTGGCTGACTATATCAAGGACGAGTTGGTCTCCCATGAACTGCCTTCCACTCTTGATGAAGCCATCGCACTGACTGTCAGGATCGACAGAAGGATACAGACCCGTCGTCGTGAGAGGGGGCGCCAAGGTCCACCTACTACCGGCATTCGGAGAGATCCGACTGGGCTCCTGTCATCTACTGCCACTCACCCAGGTCAGCTTGATCAGTCTGAGCCTATGGAGATTGGGCGAGCCTTCCTCACTCCTGCAGAGCGCCAGCGCCGCTTCACCTCAAACCTCTGCCTCTATTGTGGAGGTGAGGGACATCGTGTGGTAACCTGCCCTTTAAAGGGCCGAAGCTCACCGGGCATAGGGGGAGTCCGGTTGAGTTCAATGACCATCCAGTCCTCCGACCGCAAACCCCTGCTGCAAGTTCACCTCCGCCTCTCTGACTCAACTCACACCCTGGCTGCTCTGGTGGATTCTGGCGCCGAAGCCAACATAATGGACATCAAGCTGGCACGCCAACTGGGACTGGAGAACCTCCGTTTGACACCTCCTATTCCTGCCCGGGCACTGGACGGACACTTACTCGGATCGGTCACTCATGTCACGGCCCCGGTCTCGATGGGTCTGTCCGGAAACCATCAAGAAACTATCCAGTTTCACCTGCTCCCCTCTCCAGGCCAACCCCTCATCCTGGGTTACCCATGGCTCCGCCGGCACAACCCTCAGCTCGACTGGGTGACCGGGGTGATCAGGGAGTGGGGAGAGGACTGCCACCGAACCTGCCTGCTTGCTGCCGCACTACCCCCTCGGCCAGTACCTACTAACTCCGCTCCTGACCTCTCCAATGTCCCAGAATGCTACCATGGTCTCAGAGAGGTGTTTAACAAAGCAAGAGCCACATCTCTGCCCCCTCACCGACCGTACGACTGTGCCATCGACCTCCTCCCTGGAACAGCTCCTCCAAAGGGTCGTCTTTATTCGTTGTCTGCTCCTGAAAGAAAGTCCATGGAGGACTACATCAATGGCTCTCTGTCCGCAGGATTAATCCGTTCATCTTCATCTCCTGCTGGTGCTGGCTTCTTCTTTGTGGGGAAGAAGGACGGATCTCTTCGCCCCTGCATCGACTACAGGGGACTCAACGACATCACAGTGAAAAACCGTTACCCTCTGCCTCTGCTCACCTCTGCTTTTGAGTTGCTCCAGGGAGCCACTGTTTTTACCAAGTTGGATCTCAGAAACGCTTACCACCTAGTGCGGATCCGGGAGGGAGATGAATGGAAAACCGCATTCAATACACCAACAGGCCACTACGAGTATCTGGTTATGCCTTTTGGCCTCACCAATGCTCCTGCTGTGTTCCAGGCTCTAGTGAATGATGTACTGCGGGACATGTTAAACAAGTTTGTCTTCGTTTACCTGGATGACATCTTAATCTACTCCAGAAACCTGTCTGAACACACCCGCCATGTCCAGCAAGTCCTTCATCGTCTTCTGGAGAATTCCCTCTACGCCAAGGCAGAGAAATGTGAGTTTCACGTCAAGACAGTGGCCTTCCTGGGGTACATAGTGGCAGAGGGAAGTATCCAAATGGATCCTGCCAAAGTATCAGCAGTCACTTCATGGCCTGTTCCGGAGAACAGAAAGAAGCTGCAACAGTTTCTGGGGTTTGCTAACTTCTATAGGAAGTTTATCCGGAACTACAGTACCGTTGCTGCCCCTCTCACTGCTCTAACCAGCACCAAGCAACCCTTCACCTGGACCCCAGCAGCCGACAAAGCCTTCAGTACCCTCAAGGTGAGGTTCACCTCCGCTCCCATCCTCCAGATGCCTGATGTGGACCGGCAATTCATTGTGGAGGTGGACGCCTCGGATGTGGGAGTTGGTGCTGTGATTTCTCAGTGGGCTGCGGAGGATAGGAAGCTCCATCCCTGTGCCTTTTTCTCACGTCGGTTGTCCCCCTCTGAGTGCAATTACGACATAGGGAACCGTGAGCTGCTGGCTGTGAAGCTTGCCTTGGAGGAGTGGCGTCACTGGCTGGAGGGGTCCACCATTCCATTTCTCGTTTGGACCGATCATAAGAACTTGGAGTACATCCGCACGGCCAAACGGTTGAACTCCAGGCAGTCCCGCTGGGCCCTGTTCTTCACCAGGTTTAATTTCACTCTGTCATACCGGCCTGGATCACGCAACACCAAGCCAGACGCCCTCTCCCGTCAATTCCAGAAGGATGACACCCCCTCCAAGGACCCTGTGTCGATTCTGCCAAGTCCCTGCATCGTTGCAGCTCTGACCTGGGCTGTTGAGGAACAGGTGCTGGAGGCTCTCCGTAACCAGCCAGGTCCCAGCACTTGCCCAGCTGACCGCCTTTTTGTCCCCGAAGACCTGAGGTCCCAGGTCGTTCAGTGGGGACATGACTCCCGCCTAGCTTGTCACCCTGGCTCCACCCGCACTTACAACCTGCTCGCCCAGAGGTTCTGGTGGCCCTCTCTGAGGAAGGATGTACGGGAATTCGTCCAAGCCTGCCCCATCTGCAACCAACACAAGTCGTCCTGCCAGCCCCCAGCCGGATTGCTGCAGCCCCTGCCTGTGCCCAGACGTCCCTGGTCTCACATCGCCCTTGACTTTGTCACGGGGCTGCCCCCTTCAAGTGGCATGACCGTCATTCTCACCATCGTTGACCGTTTCAGCAAGATGGCACACTTCATTCCCCTCCCCAAGCTCCCAACCGCCAAGGAGACCGCCCAGGTGGTCCTGGAACACGTCTTCCGGATCCACGGACTGCCAAAGGATGTAGTTTCTGACCGTGGTCCACAATTCTCCTCCGCTTTTTGGAAGGAGTTCTGTCACCTGCTGGGAGCCACAGTCAGTCTGACTTCCGGATTCCATCCCCAATCCAATGGGCAGTCAGAGCGGGCTAATCAGGAGCTCGAGAAGGCACTGCGATGCATGACTTCACGCAACCCCCACTCCTGGTCGCAGCAATTGACATGGGTGGAGTACGCACACAATTCTCTGACCTGCTCTGCCATCGGTATGTCCCCTTTCCAATGTGTTTATGGATACCAGCCTCCTCTATTTGCCAGCCAGGAAGAGGAGGTTACTTGCCCATCTGCACTTGCTTTTGCCCGTCGATGTCGCCGCACCTGGTCACAAGCCCGAGCCACACTCCTCAGATCCGTTGCCAGCTACACTACCGGGGCCAACCGTCGGAGAATTCCTGCTCCCACCTACCATGTTGGTCAAAGGGTGTGGTTGTCATCGAAGAACCTGCCACTCAGGGTGGAGTCGCAGAAGCTGGCACCTCGGTTCATTGGCCCATTCCCTATCATAAGAGTGATTAGCCCAACTGCTGTCCGGCTCCAACTGCCTAATTCCCTGAGGGTGCACCCCACTTTCCATGTGTCTAAGATTAAGCCCATCCATGAGAGTCCGCTGGTCCCTGCTGCGCCTGGTCCTCCTCCTCCACGGCTCGTCGATGGTGGTCTGGTTTACACCGTCCGCCGCCTGCTTCGGTCCAGACGGAGGGGTAGGGGTCTCCAGTACCTCATTGACTGGGAGGGCTATGGACCTGAGGAGAGGACCTGGGTGCCAGCTAGTCGGATTGTGGATAGGACTCTCATCACCGCTTTCCACCAACGGCATCCTGATCAACCTGCAATCCGTAGGGGCCGCCCCAGAGGGGTCCCTAACCGTCCGGCCCGCTCGGCTTCCTGTCCTGTGCCTGATCCTGTCTCGGGACCTGTCCCATCTCCCGACCACGGCCCTCCGGCTTCCTCCGAGGATGAGGACGTTCACTCGGACCGTTCGGAGGAGTTCTAGCCCTCCTCCGGCTCCCCTCCTCCCGCCCGGCGTGGTGTTGCTCTTGGGACTTCTGGGGCCGTCCCTTGGGGGGGGGGTTCTGTCATGGGCCTCTCACTCCACCGGGTTACCACCTTTAATTTTCTTCCACTCTGCTCACCACTCTCTCTACTCAGCCTAACTAGCTCCACCTGTCCCTGCTCTGCTCTGCTCTAATTACTCTGCCAGCTGCGCTGCATTACCCACTACCTCTCCCAGTATTTAAGGCCCTGTCTTTCAGCTCTCCGGTGTCAGATCGTCTGCAAAGCTCACACCCGGAACCTGTTTGCTCGCGCTTCTGGCTCACCCTGGTTTTGTGACCCCGGACCTGCCTGTTTTTTGGATACTCTTCTGCCTCAGGAGATCCAGACCTGCTTCTGCCATTACGACTCCTGACTACTCTTCAATCCCGGTAACTCTGACCAGCCTTCTGCCTTGCTACTACGTATTTTGGATTTCCCTTGAACTGTACTGCTGCCTGGTTTCATTCCGCCCTGTTGTGTCTGTGTCTCCCCCCCCCAGGACTTCTGGACCACCCACCACCGGCTTCATAGGACGCATCGCTGCCACTGGGGGGGGCACAGACCCAGCGCATTGGACGGGATCCCTGTTACCCCTGGAGCCTTCATTCACTCCCTACTTCCCTTTTCCCTTAAGTTTAATAAACTTTCTGGTGTGACGCAATTGTGGTCCTCTGGTCGTCTGTCTGAACCGTGACAGTGGGTCACCAAAGGTTGGAAACAACAAGTGGCCATTTTGTTTTTGATGAGACAGACTATTACGTCACAGGTACAATATTTTCCACCCTATAGCCCAGACCTAGATTTTATCTTCGTATAATTTTCTAGTCTATTTATATTTTTTTGTGAGATCTTAAGGGTCATTTGAATATCATGACATAGTTAAAGATGCACTCCAGGATCTTAAACACAACAAATTTGTAACATATAGTATAGTACGAATTGGATTCGTAACATATCATACGAATTGCACAGGATGTAACACATACGAAATGGATGACTTAGTACACTATTTGATGACATAGTACACAAAAAACGGGGACCACTTTTGGCTCGTGAGCACCACTTCCGGCTGAAATTATACAAAAGTTTGAGAGTGCATCTTTAATTTTCTAGACATCACTTAACTTGTAGCCTAACACCCCCTCCCATACACCCCCACTTTCTACAGCCTGTAATTTCCATATGAGTGTCTCGCACACGAAACTCGTGCCTTCATTCTTTATTTTCTATGATGACATCAAGACTTGGTAGGCCTACAGCTTGGGCTTTAGATAGATGGAGCCGTCGAGTTACAGAGCCGGGGAGCAGCCTATCCAGTCCCCAGCTGCAAGGTCTGTAATAACCGAAGTCTCGGAGAAGAGAGGAGAGCGAGAGGGACTCAATGGGGAGGCAATGAAACGTACTCATCCGCGTAACTAGACACTACCAATTCAGTTCAGTGTTCAGAGCATGCGAGAGCACAGCTAGACCAACCCCATTCAGTTCTAATTACAAAGGAGTAGAGAGGGAGAAAACTGAAGTGTTCCAACGTAGGGAGGAGGCGAGAAAAGGGGCAAGACATAGCCTACTGACGGCTTTCGAGCTTTACGGGCATATACGGCGATTCTTGGCATCAGCCTATTGTGCAAAATTACGGATTTATAACTGGGTGAAGTCGGGGATAGTAATCTACAGTCCTATCCTTCACAATGAAGAAAAACAATTCAGCAAAACGGGTAAGGTTCTTGAACGATGCCAGTGATGATCACTTCAGCTACAATGTAATAACGGGTTTGTGGTTAGCTGCTATTCCAAAGAATGTAACAAAAAGCTACAATGTAACGAGTGTTGTGTTTAATAAACACGTCAATGATACTTGATACATTACTGACTCGGTTACTTTGTAGCGAAGTCTGTGTCCAAACTCCAAAGTGATGCATTTGTTAGACATGCTGCTTTGCTTTCTTTATTCATAGTGGGGGTCATTCTCCAGTTAGCCTATCTTAACTTGATTAACACAATTATATTCGACTAGAGATCTAGCAATGTAGAGTTTAAAAGTGTTCTGATGAAATGCTTGTTGTGGATGCTGTAAAATACAAACCATTTTGTGTATAACGGAATCAGAGGCCTTTAAAACGAGCCTTATTCTTGGAATGCAATTAGCTAACGTGGTCGGTGTAGCCTAACTGAGATCATGAGATGGTGACAAAAACACTAGCCCAAGAAAAACGGTGCGCGCAAGGAATGTGACAGCATCTACATGACAAAGGAAATGACAGGGGGCTGAGTCGCCTCACTAAAAGACTCCTCTTTTTCTTGTCTGTTCAGTCCCCGTTTAGAATCTAAACGAGGTGCTCTGACAATTTCATGTCTTAACTGCTACTTTGTTGCTTTCATTGAATATGCAGGGCCCCCAGGACACAAACCAGCACCCCACGCAGCCAGACAAAATCGGTTGGATTCGCAAGTTCTGTGGCAAAGGGATATTTAGGGAGATATGGAAAAATCGTTTTGTAATACTCAAAGGGGACCAACTTTACATCTCAGAGAAAGAGGTAAGTAATTTCTCTTCATTGAACAGCTAACATTTACACACCTTGACATTTTTTGGAGCATTGAACACTTCTTTTTTTACTTTTCAAATGCAAACAGAACCAGCACATCTCCTCTGTTCTGGATCCACTCAGACTGACTGGACCAAATCAGCAGCTCCAAAGCTGTGTGTGTGTGTGTGTCTGTGTACTAGGGTGTGCTTGAGGCTGGGCTTTTCCCATTTAAAAAATTGCAGGTTCACTTAAGGCTTCACATAAATCTCTGTATCCTCCTGCCAAACCTCATCTATCATCCCTCAGGGGCTGGTGTGCCAACAGGGTTCTGACTTTTTCTCTCTCTCCTCTCTCTCTCTCTCTCTCTCTCTCTCTCTCTGTATGACTCTCTCTCTCCTCTCTCTCTGTCTCGCTATGACTCTCTCTCTCTCTCTCCTCTCTCCATGTCTCTCTATGACTCTCCTCTCTCAATTTTCAATTCAATTCAATTTAAGGGCTTTATTGGCATGGGAAACGTATGTTAACATTGCCAAAGCAAGTGAAGTAGATAGTAAACAAAAGTGAAATAAACAATAAATATTAACAGTAAACATTACACTCAGAAGTTCCAAAAGAATAAAGACATTTCAAATGTCATATTATGTATATATACAGTGTTGTAACAATGTGCAAATAGTTAAAGTACAAATGGGAAAATAAATAAACATAAATATGGGTTGTATTTACAATGGTGTTTGTTCTTCACTGGTTGCCCTTTTCTTGTGGCAACAGGTCACAAATCTTGCTGCTGTGATGGAATACTGTGGTATTTCACCCAGTAAATAAGGGAGTTTATCAAAATTGGGTTTGTTTTCGAATTCTTTGTGGATCTCTGTAATCTGAGGGAAATATGTGTCTCTAATATGGTCATACATTTGGCAGGAGGTTAGGAAGTGCAGCTCAGTTTCCACCTCATTTTGTGGGCAGTGTGCACATAGCCTGTTTTCTCTTGAGAGCCAGGTCTGCCTACGGCGGCCTCTCTCAATAGCAAGGCTATGCTCACTGAGTCTGTACATAGTCAAAGCTTTCCTTAAGTTTGGGTCAGTCACAGTGGTCAGGTATTCTGCCACTGTATACTCTCTGTTTAGGGCCAAATAGCATTCTAGTTTGCTCTGTTTTTTTGTTCATTCTTTCCAATGTGTTTTGTTTTCTCATGATTTGGTTGGGTCTAATTGTGTTGTTGTTGTCATGGGGCTCTGTGGGGTCTTTTTGTGTTTGTGAACAGAGCCCTAGGACCAGCTTACTTAGGGGACTCTTCTCCAAGTTCATCTATTTGTAGATGATGGCTTTGTTATGGAAGGTTTGGGAATCACTTCCTTTTAAGTGGTTATATAATTTAACGGCTCTTTTCTGGATTTTGATAATTAGCGGGTATCGGCCCAATTCTGCTCTGCATGCATTATTTTGTGTTTTTCGTTGTACGCTGAGGATATTTTTGCAGAATTCTGCATGCAGAGTCTCAATTTGGTGTTTGTCCCATTTTGTGAATTCTTGGTTGGTGAGCGGACCCCAGACCTCACAACCATAAAGGGCAATGGGTTCTATAACTGATTCAAGTATTTTTAGCCAGATCCTAATTGGTATGTCAAATTTTATGTTCCTTTTGATGGCATAGAAGGCCCTTCTTGCCTTGTCTCTCAGATAGTTCACAGCTTTGTGGAAGTTTCCTGTGGCGCTGATGTTGTGACACTCTGGCTCCACGGACCTTTATTCTTGAGCCAGGGGTGTTCATGTTCATTTGTTTTGGGTGTATTTCTATGTTGGGGTGTCTAGGTTGTGGTATTTCTATGTTGGGTGATTGTGCTTGTTTGTGTTCATTGACTCCCAATCGGAGGTAACGAGTGTCAGCTGTTCGGCTCGTTATCTCTGATTGGGAGCCATATTTAAGATGTAGGTTTTCTGTTGTTAGTTGTGGGTTATTGTTCCATGTTCCAGTGTCTCAGTTTCTGTTGTTGTCTATATTGGACTTCACGCATCGTCTTGTTTGTTGTTTTTGTATTCACGTGCTTTACATATTAAAGTCATGTTCACTCGCAACGCTGCGCATTGGTCTCCTCCTTCAGACGATCGTGACAGAATAACCCACCACAACGAGACCAAGCAGCGTGGCCAGGAGCCAACGCCCTTTCCAAATCTAGCGGATATCCACTTCGACTGGGTCAAGCCGCGTGAGGAGGAGAGAAGTTGGACTTGGGAGGAGAGGATGGAGAGTCTGGAGAGTCTGGCGAGGAAGATAGATGCCTGGTCCACGGGGAGGAGAAACCCCCAGAAAATTTCTGGGGGGGGGCTCACGACGTCGGGGCAGAAGGTGTACGGCCCGGAGGAGTGCAAGAGGTTGGCAGATATGGCCGCCAGTACAAGGGGGCTACTGGGTGAAGCAGGGAAGGAAAGTGTTGAGGCACGGCATGAGGTACTGGGGTGTGTAACCAGTTCGGTCCGGCCCGTTCCTAGTCCCGAGGTGCAGCCAGTAGTGTGTGTTCCCCGTACGGTACGGCCTGTTCCGGCCCCTCGCACTAAGTGTACGGTGCGCGTCGCCAGCCCGGTTCAGCCTGTCCCTGCACCACGTAGGATGCCTACGGTGTGCGTCGTCAGCCCAGCCCGGCCTGTCCCTGCGCCACGTAGGATGCCTACGGTGTGCGTCGCCAGCCCAGCCCGGCCTGTTCCTGTGCCACGTAGGAAGCCTACGGTGCGCGTCAGACAGCCAGAGTCTGCCGTCTGCCCAACGGGGCCTGAACTGTCCGTCTGCCCAACGCCGTCTGAACGGCCCGTCTGCCCAACGGCGCCTGAACTGCCCGTCTGCCCAACGCCGTCTGAACTGTCCGTCTGCCAAGCGCCGCAGGAGCTGCCCGTCTGCCATGAGCCTGCAAAGCCGCCCGTCTGCCATGAGCCTACAGAGCCGTCCGCCAGACCGGAGCCGCTAGAGCTCTCCGCCAGACAGGATCAGCCAGAGCCTTCCGCCAGACAGGAGCAGCCAGAGCCTTCCGCCAGACAGGATCAGCCAGAGCCTTCCGCCAGACAGGATCAGCCAGAGCCTTCCGCCAGACAGGATCAGCCAGAGCCTTCCGCCAGACAGGATCCGCCAGAGCCAGCCAGCCAGGATCCGCCATTTAGTCCGGTACTGTCCCTTAGCCCGGTGCTGCCCCTTAGTCCGGTGCTGCCCCTTAGTCCGGTGCCGCCCCTTAATCCAGTGGGGTTTAGTTGGGGGGTGGTCATGAGGAAGGGTAGACGAAAGCGGAGGTTGACTAAGGTGGAGTGGGGACCACGACCTGGGCCTGAGCCGCCACCAGGGACAGACGCCCACCCAGACCCTCCCCTAGACTGTTTGCTGGTGCGCCCGGAGGTCGCACCTTTAGGGGGGGGTAATGTGACACTCTGGCTCCACGGACCTTTATTCTTGAGCCAGGGGTGTTCATGTTCATTTGTTTTGGGTGTATTTCTATGTTGGGGTGTCTAGGTTGTGGTATTTCTATGTTGGGTGATTGTGCTTGTTTGTGTTCATTGACTCCCAATCGGAGGTAACGAGTGTCAGCTGTTCGGCTCGTTATCTCTGATTGGGAGCCATATTTAAGATGTAGGTTTTCTGTTGTTAGTTGTGGGTTATTGTTCCATGTTCCAGTGTCTCAGTTTCTGTTGTTGTCTATATTGGACTTCACGCATCGTCTTGTTTGTTGTTTTTGTATTCACGTGCTTTACATATTAAAGTCATGTTCACTCGCAACGCTGCGCATTGGTCTCCTCCTTCAGACGATCGTGACAGATGTTTAGGCCGAGGTATGTATAGTTTTTTGTGTGCTCTAGGGCAAAGGTGTCTAGATGGAATTTGTATTTGTGGTCCTGGCAACTGGACCTTTTTTGGAACACCATTATTTTTGTCTTACTGAGATTTACTGTCAGGGCCCAGGTCTAACAGAATCTGTGCTCTGTAGCTCAGCTGGTAGAGCACGGCGCTTGTAACGCCAAGGTAGTGGGTTCGATCCCCGGGACCACCCATACACAAAAAAATGTATGCACGCATGACTGTAAGTCGCTTTGGATAAAAGCGTCTGCTAAATGGCATATTATTATTATATGTTCGTGTGCAGAATATCTAGGTGCTGCTGTAGGCATTCCCCACGTCCCTGTGGAAAGAAATGTGTATGTTTTTGCCCATTTTAACTGCACACTTGTTGTTTGTGTACATGTTTTTACCCCAACCCCACTTTCCATCAATTTGTATAGCAGACCCTCATGCCAAATAGAGTCAAAAGCTTTTTTGAAATCAACAAAGCATGAGAAGACTTTGCCTTTGTTTTGGTTTGTTTGTTTGTCAATAAGGGTGTGCAGGGTGAATACATTGTTTTCACTGAGGAAATGGACTAGTCTGCTGTTAATGATAATGCAGAGGATTTTCCCAAGGTTGCTGTTGACGCATATCCCACTGTAGTTATTGGGATCAAATGTGTCTCCTCTTTCTGTCTCTCTATGACTCTCTCTCTCTCCTCTCTCTCTCCTCTCTCTCTCTCCTCTCTCTCTCTCTCCTCTCTCTCTCTCCTCTCTCTCTCTCTCTCTCCTCTCTCTCTCCTCTCTCTCTCTCTCCTCTCTCTCTCTCCTCTCTCTCTCTCTCCTCTCTCTCTCTCTCCTCTCTCTCTGTCTCTCACTGTCTCTCTCTTTCTCGCCCTGTCAGCATCAAACCTGAGCTGCAGCACACCTTCCACCTCAACGTTATAGATTTAAAAAAACTATTTCAGATAAGACTCCACTGTATGTCTGCTCTACACTATACTTCGGTTCTTTGACCTAAAGTGTCTGTTTTCATTTCAGTCAAATGTCAGTTAGTGTACTTCTGAATGGCTGAAGTCTAATTTATTACTATATTAGTTGTCCACAGCAAAACAGCTTGAGAAAAGAGTATAAAGTATCCCCATCCCAAATATGCACTCATAAAAGCCCTAGAATGTTTATTAATTGAGCTAGGAAGTCTCCAGAAACCTCTAGCACATCGGTCTAGCCTTGTGACAGAAGGAGTTGTCAGAGAGATGACCCTAGATGGTAATAAGGCATGCAGAAACTGCCGTGGTCAGGCTCACTAGATGGTAATATACTGAGAACAGAAGGGTGCTCCAGGCATAGCTACGAGACACAACAGCACCCTTGTGGTTGTGGTGTTGCCGTATTAAGACCTTAATGAGAGTCTTGGTAACCATAGTGACAGAGCCAGCCTGTGATGTGTCAGAGTGATTGCTCCAGATATTAGACAGAGGCATTAATGAGCCACATAGTCAGAGTCAATGTGGTGCTTGATACAAGGCAGAGGAGGCCGTTTTAAACCGCTTAGCTGAGAGTTACAGGGAATTTGCTACACACACACACACACACACACACACACACACTGACTGCGATCGGGCGCTGACAGTTCTCTTGCTGGGCTTGCTTTAGAGTTGCAGGGTATTAGTATTCTGCCAAGCTCAGCTGAAGCTTACAGGAGGATGTGTGGCTGCTTCTAAGGGAGCACTTAACACCTTGCTCCAACTGTAAACAGAACTCCAGGGATCACAGCGGAATCTGACAGACACTGAAGATTCCAAACTGTGATCTAATCAATCCTAACATATTCACAGCTTTGAGGGAAAGTAGCCTCTGAGAGTTGAATATCAAGGCATATGTGGCAAAGAAATGCCTTCCAGGGTTTTGGTCACTTGAAGAGTCCCCTGTAGCTCAGTTGGTAGAGCATGGCGCTTGCAATGACAGGGTTGTGGGTTCATTTCCCACGGGGGGCCAGTATGAAAAATTTATGTACTCACGAACTGTAAGTCGCTCTGGATAAGAGCGTCTGGTAAAATGTAAATGTAAGAGGGGCCAACCAATCACCAACCGTATCAATTTATTGCCATTTTCAGTCATTTGTCACAGAATGATAAACAAAACCGCCCAGAGCTAAGTACCCCAAAATAACAAACCTTAGGAAACAATGGCAAAGGAAAGCTTCCCTTTGGAAACCCCACCAGATAGAACATTAGCTTGATAAAATGGTGAATTCATGATCATTTCCCATTGACATTCTGTCAGGGGGCCTGTTAAGGTGGGTGACGTCAGTGCAGCTCATATATTCACCCACCAAGCCTTTACTTGAGTTGACTGCCATGACTTATTAAGTGTCAGCAGTCCTGAGAGAGATTTACATTGGAGGGAGCATGAGTCTCAGGTCCAGTCTGTAATCAACCTGCTAGCCCCCTTTCCCTACACCTCCCCAAGGGTCTTTATAGACCTGTGAGAATCTGATGGCTGTAAACAATATAGCTGGAACTCTATGCAGCCAACGGGTTGGCCAAATCCTATTCTTTCAGATCTGTAACTGATGACCCTGCGCAACAAGTAGCTTGGGTCCATATTAAATGGCTAGCAGGTAGGTCTAAAGTCTATGGTCAACAAAGAAAGTGCCTTCCTCGACTTTCCTCAAGTGGCTTTTAGGGCCAAATGTCAACCCAGCATTATTTTTCATGACAATGCAGGGATGGGGTCAGGTTTCAAGGAGATCTGAGATTAAAGGCCTCCCCTTAGTTGGGACAGCTGTGAGGAACGAGGACTGGCAAGTGGGAGAGCTCCGATTTCACCTCGCTTACCAACCTGCTCCAGCCTGATGTCTGTAATGTTCTGATTCAGTCTCTGTCCACTTTCACTATGATGTCTGGTGTGTTTCACTACACTTTTTAGATACCTAACCACAGTACCGTTTCCCACTTCATTATGATGCTTATACTGTCCTCAACCAAAGAGACAACCAAGTTAGACTGGCAGATATGAGCCATGGACATGTTGACTGAATTAGTTCCTTCTTCTGACTGTTGTTCTTTGCCCAAATAAGGAAGACGTTTCTTCCCTCTGGGGTATTTTGAAACAACCTTTGTCTCTGTTCTGCTTTGTGTGTTAGAGGGTTATTGGTCAGAGCACCAAACAGTACTTCCTCTCAGAAACTGACCGCCTAACCTCTCTTCTTCAAATGACTTGTCAAGACTTGGGGGGGATTTTATGAGCACCCTAGGTAACACCAGCACACAACAAGAAACCTTTTTCCATGAAGTCTATCAAATCAAATGTTATTTGTCACATGCGTCGAATACAACCGTTAAATGCTTACTTACGAGCACTTAACCAACAATGTAGAGTTTTTAAAAAGTAAGACAAATTTGCTAAATAAACGAAAGGAAAAATAGTAACACAATAAAATAAAAATAACGAGGCTTTATACAAGGGGTACCGGTACCGAGTCAATGTGCGGGGGTACGGGTTAGTCGAGGTAATTGAGGTAATATGTACATGTAGGTAGGGGTAAAGTGACTATGCATAAATAATAAACAGAGAGTAGTAGCAGCATATGTGAAGTGTGAAGGAATGTGAATGTATGTGTGTGTGTGTGTGTGTGTGTGTGTGTGTGTGTGTGTGTGTGTGTGTGTGTGTGTGTGTGTGTGGCGTCAATATGCATGTGTGTGTCCGTGTGTGTGTGTGTGTTGGAGTGTCAGTGTAGTATGTGTGAGTGGGTGAGTCCAGTGAGTGTACATCAAGCCTGTGCAAGAGAGTCAGTGCAACAACAAAAAAAGAATAAATAAGAATAAAATAAGGGGGTCAATGCAAATAGTCTGGGAAGCCATTTGATTAATTGTTCAGCAGTCTTATGGCTTTGGGGTAGAAGCTGTTAAGGAGCCTTTTGGTCCCAGACTTGGCGCTCCGGTACCGCTTGCCGTGCGGTATCAGAGAGAACAGTCTATGACTTCGGTGGCTGGAGTCTTTGACCATTTTTAGGGCCTTCCTCTGACACCGCCTGGTATAGAGGTCCTGGATGGCATGGAGCTCGGCCTCAGTGATGTACTAGGCCTTACGCAGTACCCTCTGTAGCGCCTTGCGGTCGGATGCCGAACAGTTGCCATACCAAGCGGTGATGCAACCAGTGAGGATGCTCTCGATGGTGCAGCTGTAGAACTTTTTGAGGATCTCAGGTTCCATACCAAATCTTTTCAGCCTCCTGAGGCGGAATAGGCATTGTCGTTTCCTCTTCACGACTGTGTTGATGTGTTTGGACCATGATAGGTCCTTAGCAATGTTCCCTCTAAGCTGCGCGCGGGCGTGCAGCTCCCCCGGGACTGCCGCACAGAAGAAATATCAGCCCGTGCAGAGAAGCATGAGATTGAACTTCACTCAACATTCTAGAGTTAACACTATCAACGTTTCCCTTTACTGTGGGAATTGTGATCGAATCAACACAATATTAGCCACTTTCAATGCAACATACCGAAACAAAATTAACTATGCAAGACTTAGTATGCAAAACTAAGGCCCGTACTCTACACAGACTGGTGTGCCATAACCAGTCAGCGCTGCAGTAGGCCTATATGCAAATAGACAATTGCCATATATGGATCTGTGCCATTCACTTTAACTGGACTGTTTTTACAGCATGAGCAGTCGTGAGTAGATGAACTTGTTTTGAGATCAAAGCGAGAGCTACATGTAGCGACGTGTACATATTTGTACATTTGTTCATATCCTTTGCTAGTTAGTGAGTTATTAGCTCAGTTATATATAATTTGTAGTCAGCAATGGGGGAGTGATTGCTTCCTACAAGAGCACAAAACATGTGCATTTCTAGACATCTTTGAAAAGCTAGTCAGGTAAAGAGCTTTTTTTGGTCTTAAAGGGGCAGTGTTGTAGCCAATAAGCAGAGGGAAGCATAATTTGTCTGATTCTCTGTAATAATGGAATGGTAATAATGATGCATTTTATTTTGTAAAGTGGTTTCTTGCATCAAACAACACAACAACATTTTCAGTCACCTCCTTGTCTGAAGGACAAGTGGATAAACAGGTTAATGTCTGTCACGGTTCAGACAGACGACAAGAGGACCACAATTGCGTCACACCAGAAAGTTTATTAAAACTTAAGGGAAAAGGGAAGTAGGGAGTGAGTGAAGGCTCCAGGGGTTATTCCGTCCAATGTGCTGGGTCTGTGCCCCCCCCCAGTGGCAGCGATGCGTCCGATGACGCCGGTGGTTGGTGGTCCAGAAGTCCGGGGTCGAAGAGTAGTCAGGAGTCGTAATGGCAGAAAGCAGGTCTGGTTTTCCTGGGGCAGAAGAGTATCCAAGAATCAGGCAGGTCCGGGGTCACAAAACAAGGGTGAGCCAGAAGCGCGAGCAAACAGGTTCCGGGTGTGAGCTTTGCAGACGATCTGACAAAGGAGAGCTGAAAGACAGGACTTTAAATACTGGGAGAGGTTAGTGGGTAATGCAGCGCAGCTGGCAGAGTAATTAGAGCCGAGCAGAGCAGGGACAGGTGGAGCTAGTTAGGCTGAGTAGAGAGAGAGAGAGGTGAGCAGAGTGGAAGATAGTGGAAACAAATTAAGGTGGTAACCCGGTGGAGTGAGAGGGCTCATGACAGAACCCCCCCCCCAAGGGACGGCCCCAGAAGTCCCAAGAGCAACACCACGCCGGGCGGGAGGAGGGGAGCCGGAGGAGGGCTAGAACTCCTCCGAACGGTCCGAGCGAACGTCCTCATCCTCGGAGGAAGCCGGAGGGCCGTGGTCGGGAGATGGGACAGGTCCCGAGACAGGATCAGGCACAGGACAGGAAGCCGAGCGGGCAGGACGGTTAGGGATCCCTCTGGGGCGGCCCCTACGGATTGCAGGTTGATCAGGATGCCGTTGGTGGAAGGCGGTGATGAGAGTCCTATCCACAATCCGACTAGCTGGCACCCAGGTCCTTTCCTCAGGTCCATAGCCCTCCCAGTCAATGAGGTACTGGAGACCCCTACCCCTCCGTCTGGACCGAAGCAGGCGGCGGACGGTGTAAACCAGACCACCATCGACGAGCTGTGGAGGAGGAGGACAAGGCGCAGCAGGGACCAGCGGACTCTCATGAATGGGCTTAATCTTAGACACATGGAAAGTGGGGTGCACCCTCATGGAATTAGGCAGTTGGAGCCGGACAGCAGTTGGGCTAATCACTCTTATGATAGGGAATGGGCCAATGAACCGAGGTGCCAGCTTTTGCGACTCCACCCTGAGTGGCAGGTTCCTTGACGACAACCACACCCTTTGACCAACATGGTAGGTGGGAGCAGGGATTCTCCGACGGTTGGCCCCGGTAGTGTAGCTGGCAACGGATCTGAGGAGTGTGGCTCGGGCTTGTGACCAGGTGCGGCGACATCGACGGGCAAAAGCAAGTGCAGATGGGCAAGTAACCTCCCCTTCCTGGCTGGCAAATAGAGGAGGCTGGTATCCATAAACACATTGGAAAGGGGACATACCGATGGCAGAGCAGGTCAGAGAATTGTGTGCGTACTCCACCCATGTCAATTGCTGCGACCAGGAGTGGGGGTTGCGTGAAGTCATGCATCGCAGTGCCTTCTCGAGCTCCTGATTTGCCCGCTCTGACTGCCCATTGGATTGGGGATGGAATCCGGAAGTCAGACTGACTGTGGCTCCCAGCAGGTGACAGAACTCCTTCCAAAAAGCGGAGGAGAATTGTGGACCACGGTCAGAAACTACATCCTTTGGCAGTCCGTGGATCCGGAAGACGTGTTCCAGGACCACCTGGGCGGTCTCCTTGGCGGTTGGGAGCTTGGGGAGGGGAATGAAGTGTGCCATCTTGCTGAATCGGTCAACTATGGTGAGAATGACGGTCATGCCACTTGAAGGGGGCAGCCCCGTGACAAAGTCAAGGGCGATGTGAGACCAGGGACGTCTGGGCACAGGCAGGGGCTGCAGCAATCCGGCTGGGGGCTGGCAGGACGACTTGTGTTGGTTGCAGATGGGGCAGGCTTGGACGAATTCCCGTACATCCTTTCTCAGAGAGGGCCACCAGAACCTCTGGGCGAGCAGGTTGTAAGTGCGGGTGGAGCCAGGGTGACAAGCTAGGCGGGAGTCATGTCCCCACTGAACGACCTGGGACCTCAGGTTTTCGGGGACAAAAAGGCGGTCAGCTGGGCAAGTGCTGGGACCGGGCTGGTTACGGAGAGCTTCCAGCACCTGTTCCTCAACAGCCCAGGTCAGAGCTGCTACGATGCAGGGACTTGGCAGAATCGACACAGGATCCTTGGAGGGGTTGTCATCCTTCTGGAATTGACGGGAGAGGGCGTCTGGCTTGGTGTTGCGTGATCCAGGCCGGTATGACAGAGTGAAATTAAACCTGGTGAAGAACAGGGCCCAGCGGGACTGCCTGGAGTTCAACCGTTTGGCCGTGCGGATGTACTCCAAGTTCTTATGATCGGTCCAAACGAGAAATGGAATGGTGGACCCCTCCAGCCAGTGACGCCACTCCTCCAAGGCAAGCTTCACAGCCAGCAGCTCTCGGTTCCCTATGTCGTAATTGCACTCAGAGGGGGACAACCGACGTGAGAAAAAGGCACAGGGATGGAGCTTCCTATCCTCCGCAGCCCACTGAGAAATCACAGCACCAACTCCCACATCCGAGGCGTCCACCTCCACAATGAATTGCCGGTCCACATCAGGCATCTGGAGGATGGGAGCGGAGGTGAACCTTACCTTGAGGGTACTGAAGGCCTTGTCGGCTGCTGGGGTCCAGGTGAAGGGTTGCTTGGTGCTGGTTAGAGCAGTGAGAGGGGCAGCAACGGTACTGTAGTTCCGGATAAACTTTCTATAGAAGTTAGCAAACCCCAGAAACTGTTGCAGCTTCTTTCTGTTCTCCGGAACTGGCCATGAAGTGACTGCTGATACTTTGGCAGGATCCATTTGGATACTTCCCTCTGCCACTATGTACCCCAGGAAGGCCACTGTCTTGACGTGAAACTCACATTTCTCTGCCTTGGCGTAGAGGGAATTCTCCAGAAGACGATGAAGGACTTGCTGGACATGGCGGGTGTGTTCAGACAGGTTTCTGGAGTAGATTAAGATGTCATCCAGGTAAACGAAGACAAACTTGTTTAACATGTCCCGCAGTACATCATTCACTAGAGCCTGGAACACAGCAGGAGCATTGGTGAGGCCAAAAGGCATAACCAGATACTCGTAGTGGCCTGTTGGTGTATTGAATGCGGTCTTCCATTCATCTCCCTCCCGGATCCGCACTAGGTGGTAAGCGTTTCTGAGATCCAACTTGGTAAAAACAGTGGCTCCCTGGAGCAACTCAAAAGCAGAGGTGAGCAGAGGGAGAGGGTAACGGTTTTTCACTGTGATGTCGTTGAGTCCCCTGTAGTCGATGCAGGGGCGAAGAGATCCGTCCCTCTTCCCCACAAAGAAGAAGCCAGCACCAGCCGGAGATGAAGATGAACGGATCAATCCTGTGGACAGAGAGTCATTGATGTAGTCCTCCATGGACTTTCTTTCAGGAGCAGACAACGAATAAAGACGGCCCCTTGGAGGGGCTGTTCCAGGGAGGAGGTCGATGGCACAGTCGTACGGTCGGTGAGGGGGCAGAGATGTGGCTCTTGCTTTGTTAAACACTTCTCTGAGACCATGGTAGCATTCTGGGACATGGGAGAGGTCAGGAGCGGAGTTAGTAGGTACTGGCCGAGGGGGTAGTGCGGCAGCAAGCAGGCAGGTTCGGTGGCAGTCCTCCCCCCACTCCCTGATCACCCCGGTCACCCAGTCGAGCTGAGGGTTGTGCCGGCGGAGCCATGGGTAACCCAGGATGAGGGGTTGGCCTGGAGAGGGGAGCAGGTGAAACTGGATAGTTTCTTGATGGTTCCCGGACAGACCCATCAAGACCGGGGCCGTGACATGAGTGACCGATCCGAGTAAGTGTCCGTCCAGTGCCCGGGCAGGAATAGGAGGTTTCAAACGGAGGTTCTCCAGTCCCAGTTGGCGTGCCAGCTTGATGTCCATTATGTTGGCTTCGGCGCCAGAATCCACCAGAGCAGCCAGGGTGTGAGTTGAGTCAGAGAGGCGGAGGTGAACTTGCAGCAGGGGTTTGCGGTCGGAGGACTGGATGGTCATTGAGCTCAACCGGACTCCCCCTATGCCCGGTGAGCTTCGGCTTTTAAAGGGCAGGTTACCACACGATGTCCATCACCTCCACAATAGAGGCAGAGGTTTGAGGTGAAGCGGCGCTGGCGCTCTGCAGGAGTGAGAGAGGCTCGCCCAATCTCCATAGGTTCAGACTGATCAAGCTGACTTGGGTGAGTGGCAGTAGATGACAGGAGCCCAGTCGGATCTCTCCGAATGCCGGTAGTTGGTGGACCTTGGCGCCCCCTCTCACGACGACGGGTCTGTATCCTTCTGTCGATCCGGACAGTCAGTGCGATGGCTTCATCAAGAGTGGAAGGCAGTTCATGGGAGACCAACTCGTCCTTGATATAGTCAGCCAAGCTATGGAAGAACGCGTCCACCAACGATGGTGTGTTCCAAGAACTTCGTCTTGCCAGGGTTCGGAAGTCGATGGAATGGTCTGCGACTGTACGTCTGCCTTGTCGAATACTGAACAGTTCACGAGACGCCTCTGCGGTTGGTGAATCCAGGTCAAACACCTTCAGCATCTCCTCAGCAAACAGGTCGAAGGTTGCACATGCGGGGGTTTGACGTTCGAACTCTGCTGTTCCCCAGAGTCGAGCTCGGCCCGTCAGGTGAGTGATGGCATACCCGACCTTAGCCCCCTCCGTGGCGAAGGTCCTTGGCTGCAAGGAGAACTGAAGTCGGCAGCTAGTCAGGAATGGCCGGACCTGGGTAGAATCGCCGTTGAACCGCTCGGGGTTTCCAATCTTGGGTTCCGGAGCAGCGGCTGCAATGACCGGGGCAGGTAACTCGGAGGCAGGGCTGGTGGGCAGACTGGCTGGGGTAAGGTTGGTGAGGAGTTGGATGATCATGGCGAGTTGTTGTTGCTGCTGCTGGGACTGCTGCTGGTGCTGCTGGAACTGCTGATGCTGTTGGTGGCCGACCTGAAGCAGAGAGGTGATGTCGCCGCTCATGCGGCCTAGCTCTCTCTCAGTGTGTTCCAGGCGTAGCATGGCGGTGGGTTGCTCAGGTTCTTCGGTTTCCATGTCGGGGGAAGTGTGCGCTGAGTCCATGATGGTCAGATCGTACTGTCACGGTTCAGACAGACGACAAGAGGACCACAATTGCGTCACACCAGAAAGTTTATTAAAACTTAAGGGAAAAGGGAAGTAGGGAGTGAGTGAAGGCTCCAGGGGTTATTCCGTCCAATGTGCTGGGTCTGTGCCCCCCCCCAGTGGCAGCGATGCGTCCGATGACGCCGGTGGTTGGTGGTCCAGAAGTCCGGGGTCGAAGAGTAGTCAGGAGTCGTAATGGCAGAAAGCAGGTCTGGTTTTCCTGGGGCAGAAGAGTATCCAAGAATCAGGCAGGTCCGGGGTCACAAAACAAGGGTGAGCCAGAAGCGCGAGCAAACAGGTTCCGGGTGTGAGCTTTGCAGACGATCTGACAAAGGAGAGCTGAAAGACAGGACTTTAAATACTGGGAGAGGTTAGTGGGTAATGCAGCGCAGCTGGCAGAGTAATTAGAGCCGAGCAGAGCAGGGACAGGTGGAGCTAGTTAGGCTGAGTAGAGAGAGAGAGAGGTGAGCAGAGTGGAAGATAGTGGAAACAAATTAAGGTGGTAACCCGGTGGAGTGAGAGGGCTCATGACAAATGTCAAGCCCTGCATGTTTCTTTCAAAAGTCTCATGGAATGTAGGCCTACATTGAACACCACACATTGGCTGCTACTGTAGGCTGAACGATAGAACAGCTATTTCCATGTTAAAATGCTATGGGATGCATTTTCTCCATTGGTTTTTTATAGTAGGCCTCTCTGGTAGGCCTACATTATGATCAAATAGCCACAGTAGCCTACTTGACCACTGTTAAAACGAACTTAAAGCGGGTACAGCCTCAGTGTTCACAGTAAACGCTCGCCGGAAGTTGCACAGAATTTTTGCGCTCAGCAGGATTGAAATTTGCTCAGTGATGTGGACACCAAGGAACTTGAAGCTCTCGACCCGCTCCACTACAGCCCTGTCAATGTGAATGGGGACGTGCTCTGCCCTCGTTTTCCTGTAATCCACAATCAGCTCCTTTGTCTTGCTGACATTGAGGGAGAGGTTGTTGCCCTGGCACCACACTGCCAGGTCTCTGACCTCCTCCCTATAGGCTGTCTCATCATCGTTGGTGATCAGGTCTACCACCGTCGTGTCGTCGGCAAACTTAATAATGGTGCTGGAGTCGTGCGTGGCCACGCAGTCTTGGGTGAACAGGGAGTACGGGAGGGGACTAAGCACGCACCCCTGAGGGGCCCCCGTGTTGAGGGTCAGCATGGTGGATGTGGTGTTGCCTAACCTCACCACCTGGGGGCAGCCTGTCAGGAAGTCCAGGGTCCAGTTGCAGAGAGAGGTGTTCAGTCATTATCATTCCTCTGTTATCTCAATACTAGAATACCCTCTAGACATGGATTCACTAGACAAACACACATATGTTTGATAGAGATACTGATGACCTGAGATGAGGTCTTAGTCCATTGGGTTGATGAGGTCTTAGTCCATTGGGTTGATGAGGTCTTAGTCCATTGGGATGCACACAAACCTCTTTTGTTTGATTTGTGAGTTATCAAGTCATGTCTGGCAGTGTGCTTTCACTTTAGCTGATAACCGCATCGCCCAGTGGGTTTCTGAAACGCTCTGCACATGACTTGAAGTGGAGCATGTGCTCCAGGCTCCGATCCAGTTTCTCTTTTCAACACTGCTAAGCACTAGATCCATTTTGAGATCGTTTCTAGCCCACAGCCCCACACTATACTTTCTGCTTCTTCATTGGTATCATCTTACTTCCTAACTAAAGGCGGCAGTGTTAATTTGCACTAGTTCCTTCTTTCTGAACCTGTTCTAATTGAGTCAGTCAGGGGGATGGTAGGAGGGTAAGTACTGTGAGAATGATCATCTATTTGAATTGTAGATGAGCCTGATCAGTCCCAGAGCGGGTGGATTTCACTTCACAACCATAGCTTTTCTTCAATTAAACCATTCTAGCAACCTGCTCAGTGATTCATTCAGTGTTGAGGCACATAAAGAATTAGCTCCTTACATTTGAATTAAAACATAGGCCTACCCCAAGCAGTCCGTTAGCCATCGCTTTGTCCTGAAGGGGAGGAGATGTTTTATGTTTGTCTAAAGGGAATGATGCAATAGAGGAAGGGAGGGGGGGAGGGAGGGACGAAGGGGGGAAGATAGTTGGAAGAGAGAGAAAGGAGGAGAAAGTACTTACTTCACTTTCTCCTGTTTCTTTCTCTCCCTGTTTCTCTCTATCTCACTCTCCCTGTTTCTCTCACTCTCCCTGTTTCTCTCACTCTCCCGGTTTCTCTCACTCTCCCTGTTTCTCTCACTCTCCCTGTTTCTCTCACTATCCCTGTTTCTCTCACTCTCCCTGTGTCTCTCACTCTCCCTGTTTCTCTCACTCTCCCTGTTTCTCTCACTCTTCCTGTTTCTCTCAGTCTCCCTGTGTCACTCTCCCTGTTTCTCTCACTCTCCCTGTTTCTCTCACTCTCCCTGTTTCTCTCACTCTCCCTGTTTCTCCTACTCTCCCTGTTTCTCTCACTCTCCCAGTGTCTTTCACTCTCCCTGTTTCTCTCACTCTCCCTGTTTCTCTCACTCTCCCTGTTTCTCTCACTCTCCCTGTGTCTCTCACTCTCCCGGTTTCTCTCACTCTCCCTGTTTCTCTCACTCTCCCTGTTTCTCTCAATCTCCTTGTTTCTCTCACTCTCTCTGTGTCTCTCACTCTCCCTGTTTCTCTCACTCTCCCTGTGTCTCTCACTCTCCCTGTTTCTCTCACTCTCCCTGTGTCTCTCACTCTCCCCTATCTTTATCACATGCCTGTAGATAATTAATCAATGATTAGGTCCATAATACTGATCAATAAACTACCCAACCCACTCCAACACCTACACAGCCCTATGGCTAATGTGAAAGCATGTCAGTCCCCTCACTCCACATGTGACTGTTTCATTCTCTCTCTCTCTCTCTCTCTCTCTCTCTCTCTCTCTCTCTCTCTCTCTCTCTCTCTCTCTCTCTCTCTCTGTCTTCTCTCTCTCTCTCTCTCTCTCTCTCTCTCTCTCTCTCTCTGTCTGCGAGGGACGAAGGGGGGAAGAGAGAGAAAGGAGGAGAAAGTGGGGAAGAAAGGCAGAGGGGATAGAAAAAAGAAGAGCACTTCTTTGTATGGCGTTTTGGCATAATGCTCGCTGGTGTTTGCCAACTGGCCTCTCATGCCAGGCTATAGCACGCTGGGGGTCAGCTCCAGGAAAGTGTGTCATTGGGAGTGGGCCTTTTAGTGTTATAGCATAGCAATGACACAAACAACACACACACAAACACACAACGCAAACCATGCAAGTATCTTTCTCATGTTAGGGAATAAAGCCATGCAAGTATCTTTCTCATGTTAGGGAGTAAAGCCATGCAAGTATCTTTCTCATGTTAGGGAGTAAAGCCATGCAAGTATCTTTCTCATGTTAGGGAGTAAAGCCATGCAAGTATCTTTCTCATGTTAGGGAGTAAAGCCATGCAAGTATCTTTCTCATGTTAGGGAGTAAAGCCATGCAAGTATCTTCCTCATGTTAGGGAGTAAAGCCAACGCTGTCTACTGCTGTCTGTTTGTCTTCCTCTCTATTTCTCTCTCTCTCTCTTTGATTGGACAGAGGTAATTCAATCTGGATGATTGTTTAATCCCCAGACCTCTCTCTCTCTGCTCTCTCTCTCTCTCTCTCTGCTCTCTCTCTCTGCTCTCTCTCTGCTTGCTCTCTCTCTTTCTCTCTCTCTCTCACTCTCTTTCTCTCTCTCTCTCTCTCTGCTCTCTCTGCTCTCTCGCTCGCTCTCTCTATCTCTCTCTGCTCTCTCTATGTCTGCTCTCTCGCTGCTCTCTTTCTCTCTCTCTGCTCTCTCTCTCTATCTCTGCTCTCTCTCTCGCTCTCTCTCTCTCTCTCTCTCTCTCTCTCTCTCTACCTCCCTTCCCTCTCTGTCTACCTCTACCTCCCCTCTCTCTCCCTCTGCGTTCTGAATGGGAGTGGTGGGTCTGTGCTAGTGTGCCTCCAGCTGCCCAACAGGAGGGTGAGGGGAATAGTGGGTTAGATGAGGATGGGCTGCTAGTTTCCATGCCAACCTATAGAAAGCCTCCAAAGCCTGGCACGGGGCAGACCATAAGTCCACATCCTCCTGCCGGAAAGATGCCATGCTGAATGTAACTCAAGGTGTGAATGAGATGAACAGAAACCACTCTGTCTCTGGTAATAATAGTAGTGTGGTGGGTGCGTCTATGTGTCCTATTTCACACATGTGTATATTATACGTGAGAATTGGAAATGTGTTTTTTGCATATCCCAACTCCCTCTGAGAGTGGGGTCACGGCCAGTTTATTTGGAGCAATTAGGGTTAAGTGCCTTGCTTAAGAGCATATCAACAGATTTTTCACTTCATCGGCTCGGGGATTCAAACCCGGGACTTTTCGGTTACTGCCCCAACGCTCTAACCGCTAGGCTACCTGCCGCCCAGATGCATATATAAAGGGTTGTTGAATCTAGCAGACTGTGTCGGAGACTGGTATTGAGTCAAGGATGAACCCAAATGAGGAGCCTTAAAATTTGAAAAGTGGATAGCAAAGGCTAGTTTATAGTGACACCTCAATGGCTTGGTGTTCCGCAGGTTCTAGAAGATGGGGGAGCATGACTCATTAATGTAGTGGTCCAAACTGCCTAATGCCAGAGCTGCTGTACTTTCAGCATTTGCATCAGGGCCATTAAACTCTGGCAGGGAGGATGATGATGGAGTCAAAAGGCTGTAAACTCTCAGCACTCTTTCCCTCATTTTAATGTATTTAGGTCACACTCCAGCATTGCCAGAAATGCTATGTTAACTAAAATTTCATCCACTGGCTGGGGGAGTTGTGGTAAGGACAATGTAACAAGACAAAATTATCTTTCAATTAAAAAGGGTTTTTAGGGGGTTATAATAAGGATAAGAGTTTGAAGGCAACTGCCTAGATGTTACACACAGAATGTTGTTGTAAAGCTCAAAACAAGATTGTATGGAAGATGGATAGTTCTAGTAATGTAATTAACAGTTCGTGAGCTCAGAATGTTTTTCTGCTGAAACGGTAATGAGAGCAACCATCTGCTTGCTTGAAAAAAGTAGTCCAGAGTAAGAGCAGTGTTTCCCCTCACCATTACTGAGGCCGGCCTCCGTTGGTTCCAAAACAACAGGCTGGTACTGTAGGTCATGGATATTGCTTCATGGCCAGATGTCACGCCCTGGCTCTGGGGACACTGTTATGTTGAGCCAGGGTGTGTAATTCTATGTTTGTATTTCTAAGTTGGCCTGAGTGACTCCCAATCAGAGGCAACGAGTGTCAGCTGGTTGTCTCTGATTGGGAGCCATATTTAACTGTCTGTCTTTCACTTTGTGTTTGTGGTTTCTTGTTCTTGTTTGGTTTGTGTTAAACCGTAGACATCACGTTATCGTCCGTTGTTTTGATCGTGTGATCATTCTATTAATAAATATGTACGCATTCAACGCTGCGCCTTGGTCTCTCCCTGACGATCGTGACAGAAGAAACCACCAAGATGTGACCAAGCAGCGTGTCCAGGAGCCATCGCCAGGGAGATCTCTAACAGATCTCCTTCGCCTCCTCGACTGGGTCAAGCCGGATGAGGAGGAGAGGGGCTTGACATTGTGGCAGAAGGGCGAACGGCTGGCGAGGGACATGGAGACCTTGGCCACGGGTAGGAGTGAAGCCCAGAAAATTTTTAGGGGGGGGCTAACGCCGTGGACGACGGGCCAGCAGGAGACCGCGGCAGAGCGGCCCAGCGGATTGGCAGAGGAGGCCGCCAGGTTACGGGGGCCACTGGTCGAAGAGGGGGTGGAAGATGTAGAGGCACGGCGAGAGGTACTGGCGTGTGTTGCCAGTCCGGTCCGGCCTGTTCCTGATCCCCACGTAGGGCCAGTGGTGTGTGTTCCCAGTACGGTCCGGCCTGTTCCTGCCACTCGCACCAAGTCTACGGTGCGCGTCGCCAGCCCAGTCCGGCCCATTCCTGCTCCCCGCACCAAGTCTGTGGTGCGTTTCGTCAGCCCTGTCCGGCCCGTTCCTGCTCTCCGCACCAAGTCTGTGGTGCGCGTCGCCAGCCCAGTCCGGCCCGTTCCTGCTCCCCGCACCAAGTCTGTGGTGCGTTTCGTCAGCCCTGTCCGGCCCATTCCTGCTCTCCGCACCAAGTCTGTGGTGCGCGTCGCCAGCCCAGTCCGGCCCGTTCCTGCTCTCCGCACCAAGTCTGTGGTGCGCGTCGCCAGCCCAGTCCGGCCCATTCCTGCTCCCCGCACCAAGTCTGTGGTGCGTATCGTCAGCCCTGTCCGGCCCGCTCCTGCTCCCCACACCAAGCCAGTGGTGTGCGTCGTCAGTCCAGCACGGCCCGTGCCTGTTCCCCACACCAAGCCAGTGGTGTGCGTCGTCGGTCCGGCACGGCCCGTGCCTGTTCCACTGGTGCCTGGTCCGGCACCGGTCAGATGCGTTACGCCGGAGCTAGAGCAATCCGCTCCATCAGTGTGCAGTCCAGCTCCGGCCAGCGGGGGCCAGACCGGACCAGGGGTACTTTGGGGGGTTGGAGAGGGAGTGGGGATCAGGCCCGGAGCCGGATCCGCCGCCAAGGCGGAGTGCCCACCCGGTCCCTCCCCTGTGGTATTTAGTTGGCGCGGTCGGAGTCCGCGCCTTTAGGGGGGGGTACTGTCACGCCCTGGCTCTGGGGACACTGTTATGTTGAGCCAGGGTGTGTAATTCTATGTTTGTATTTCTATGTTGGCCTGAGTGACTCCCAATCAGAGGCAACGAGTGTCAGCTGGTTGTCTCTGATTGGGAGCCATATTTAACTGTCTGTCTTTCACTTTGTGTTTGTGGTTTCTTGTTCTTGTTTGGTTTGTGTTAAACCGTAGACATCACGTTATCGTCCGTTGTTTTGATCGTGTGATCATTCTATTAATAAATATGTACGCATTCAACGCTGCGCCTTGGTCTCTCCCTGACGATCGTGACACCAGAGTAGTGTTGGAAACAGAAAAAAGCTTGAAAGGGAATTTCAATTTCGGATTGATGGGAAGTGTGGGATGATGGTGATTATAAAAAACAATTGAAAAAGGTTTGATCAGAGGCCCAGCATTAGATGATATCAGAATGATCTCAAACGTACAGTAGAAATAATTCCAGTATGCTATGACTCCCTGTCAGCTGCGTCTGACTCATCCCTGTAATGGGATCCTGCCAGACCCTGCAGGTTCTCCTATTGAACACCACCACTTATACTCCCTCTATGGAAAAGCCTTTTACTATACAGCAGTGAAACAATGGAACAAACCCAAGCGTTTACCAGCATCGCCATTAGCCAATTGTTTCCTCATGCATGTCAGTGTATGACCAGATTTATCACAATGGTACCTCATTGCTCCCGTGTAAAAGGTCAGTATACAGTAAGTTGCTACGTGGGTTATAAGGGTTGCATTTGGAGAGTACCATCCTTACCTGCTATTGTAATCTCCAACTGAGCTTAGCCAAAAAGGAGCTGGTGCGTCCCACTGAATTTGCTCTCTAAATATGACACAAGTTATTTGCATGGCTTGGTTCAGACAGGCTTCTCACTTTGAATGAACAAATAAATAAAAATGTGCCAACGTCTAGTTCTAGAACCACATCAACGGCACCCTATGTGTCCATTCCACTTCCTCATGTTGAGACTGCGGGACCAAATCTGAGCTCACTATTTGCATTAAGACTTGTAATTAGGGTTACACTCAGGGGGACAGGT
This sequence comes from Coregonus lavaretus, assembly GCF_964263955.1. Classification (NCBI taxonomy): domain Eukaryota; kingdom Metazoa; phylum Chordata; class Actinopteri; order Salmoniformes; family Salmonidae; genus Coregonus; species Coregonus lavaretus. Next base: position 47,378,004 of record NC_139990.1, on the reverse strand, counting down.
TCTCACCATGGATCAGTAGCCTAATCTATTACTCACACCCCTCCTGTGTGTTAGTAGCACCCAACTGAAATAAAGGTTGAGGTGATTTATGAATTTTAAACGATTAATTCAATACTGTCAGAGAATGTTTTTGGGGCTTTGACACAATTATCATGTGACCCTTCATCACCCTGTCTGTGGCTGTACCTGTCACTAACTGGCTGGGTTCTCCTGAGACCTACATGACTGAAGTGAGAAAACAGTGTTAATGTGGAGAGACCAAGATTCTCTACCACCTAGTAGAATGCATGAAACTACTGTTTATTAAAGGAAGTAGTACAAGAGTCACATTTTATTTAGAGAGTCCCCTGTATTACAGTGTATTACAGCAAGTGAACCGTGGAGACAAGGGCTTAATATGTCTGTCTACATATGAGCATACACTACCTCTATTTTAGTGAATGTGTTACCTCTACCTGTTGCTACAAGTTGGTGTCACTTGGCTGTGGCGTGCCACTGACAATTAGCAGTTTTAAAGATTTGAATGGACCAGATGGGTGGAAGCTATATGATGATGGTTCCACCTAGACATTTACATTTACGTCATTTAGCAGACGCTCTTATCCAGAGCGACTTACAAATTGGTGCATTCACCTTATAGCCAGTGGGATAACCACTTTACAATGTTTTATTTTTTTTGGGGGGGTGGGGGGGGGAGTAGAAGGATTACTTTATCCTATCCCAGGTATTCCTTAAAGAGGTGGGGTTTCAAATGTCTCCGGAAGGTGGTGAGTGACTCCGCTGTCCTGGCGTCGTGAGGGAGCTTGTTCCACCATTGGGGTGCCAGAGCAGCGAACAGTTTTGACTGGGCTGAGCGGGAACTGTGCTTCAGCAGAGGTAGGGGAGCCAGCAGGCCAGAGGTGGATGAACGCAATGCCCTCGTTTGGGTGTAGGGACTGATCAGAGCCTGAAGGTACGGAGGTGCCGTTCCCCTCACAGCTCCGTAGGCAAGCACCATGGTCTTGTAGCAGATGCGAGCTTCAACTGGAAGCCAGTGGAGTGTGCGGAGGAGCGGGGTGACGTGAGAGAACTTGGGAAGGTTGAACACCAGACGGGCTGCGGCATTCTAGATGAGTTGTAGGGGTTTAATGGCACAGGCAGGGAGCCCAGCCAACAGCGAGTTGCAGTAATCCAGACGGGAGATGACAAGTGCCTGGATTAGGACCTGTGCCGCTTCCTGTGTAAGGCAGGGTTGTACTCTCCGAATGTTGTAGAGCATGAACCTACAGGATCGGGTCACCGCCTTGATGTTAGCGGAGAACGACAGGGTGTTGTCCAGGGTCACGCCAAGGCTCTTCGCACTCTGGGAGGAGGACACAACGGAGTTGTCAACCGTGATGGCGAGATCATGGAACGGGCAGTCCTTCCCCGGGAGGAAGAGCAGCTCCGTCTTGCCAAGGTTCAGCTTGAGGTGGTGATCCGTCATCCATACTGATATGTCTGCCAGACATGCAGAGATGCGATCCGCCACCTGGTTATCAGAAGGGGGAAAGGAGAAGATTAGTTGTGTGTCGTCTGCGTAGCAATGATAGGAGAGGCCATGTGAGGATATGACAGAGCCAAGTGACTTGGTGTATAGCGAGAATAGGAGAGGGCCTAGAACTGAGCCCTGGGGGACACCAGTGGTGAGAGCACGTGGTGCGGAGACAGCTTCTCGCCACGCCACTTGGTAGGAGCGACCGGTTAGGTCAGCTCGGAGAGGGTGGAGAGGAGGATCTGATGGTTCACAGTATCAAAGGCAGCAGACAGGTCTAGAAGGACAAGAGCAGAGGAGAGAGAGTTAGCTTTAGCAGTGCGGAGAGCCTCCGTGACACAGAGAAGAGCAGTCTCAGTTGAATGACCAGTCTTGAAACCTGACTGGTTTGGATCAAGAAGGTCATTCTGAGAGAGATAGCAAGAGAGTTGGCTATAGACGGCACGCTCAATAGTTTTGGAGAGAAAAGAAAGAAGATTAACTGGTCTGTAGTTGTTGACATCAGAGGGATCGAGTGTTGGTTTTTTGAGAAGGGGTGCAACTCTCGCTCTCTTGAAGACGGAAGGGACATAGCCAGCGGTCAAGGATGAGTTGATCAGCGAGGTGTGTCAGCGAGGTGAGGTAAGGGAGAAGGTCACCGGAGATGGTCTGGAGAAGAGAGGAGGGGATAGGGTCAAGCGGGCAGGTTGTTGGGCGGCCGGCCGTCACATGTCGCAGGATTTCATCTGGAGAGAGAGGGGAGAAAGAAGTCAAAGCATAGGGTAGGGCAGTGTGAGCAGGACCAGCAGTGTCATTTGACTTAACAAACGAGGATCGGATGTCGTCAACCTTCTTTTCAAAATGGTTGACGAAGTCATCCACAGAGAGGGAGGAGGGGGGAGGGGGAGGAGGATTCAGCAGGGAGGAGATAAGAGCGTCTGCTAAATGACTAAAAATGTAAATGTAAAATGAGAAGGTGGCAAAGAGCTTCCTAGGGTTAGAGGCAGATGCTTGGAATTTAGAGTGGTAGAAAGTGGCCTTAGCAGCAGAAACAGGGGAGGAGGGAGTGAAAAGATGCCAGGTCCGCAGGGAGTCTAGTTTTCCTCCATTTCCGCTCGGCTGCCCGGAGCCCTGTTCTGTGAGCTCGCAATGAGTCATCAAGCCACGGAGCTGGAGGGGAGGACCGAGCCGGCCGGGAGGATAGGGGACATAGAGAGTCAAAGGATGCAGAAAGGGAGGAGAGGAGGGTTGAGGAGGCAGAATCAGGAGATTGGAGGGAGAAGGATTGAGCAGAGGGAAGAGATGATAGGATGGAAGAGGAGAGAGTAGCGGGAGAGAGAGAGCGAAGGTTGCGACGGCGCATTACCATCTGAGTAGGGGCAGAGTGAGTAGTGTTGGAGGAGAGCGAGAGAGAAAAGGATACAAAGTAGTGGTCGGAGACATGGAGGGGAGTTGCAGTGAGATTAGTAGAAGAACAGCATCTAGTAAAGATGAGGTCAAGCGTATTGCCTGCCTTGTGAGTAGGGGGGTCGGTGAGAGGGTGAGGTCAAAAGAGGAGAGGAGTGGAAAGAAGGAGGCAGAGAGAAATGAGTCAAAGGTAGACGTAGGGAGGTTGAAGTCCCCCAGAACTGTGAGGGGTGAGCCATCCTCAGGAAAGGAACTTATCAAGGCGTCAAGCTCATTGATGAACTCTCCAAGGGAACCTGGAGGGCGATAAATGACAAGGATATTAAGCTTTAATGGGCTGGTGACTGTGACAGCATGGAATTCAAATGAGGAGATAGACAGATGGGTCAGGGGAAAAATAGAGAATGTCCACTTGGGAGAGATGAGGATTCCTGTGCCACCACCCCGCTGACCAGATGCTCTCGGGGTATGCGAGAACACATGGTCAGACGAGGAGAGAGCAGTAGGAGTAGCAGTGTTTTCAGTGGTAATCCATGTTTCCGTCAGCGTCAAGAAGTCGAGGGACTGGAGGGTAGCATAGGCTGAGATGAACTCTGCCTTGTTGGCAGCAGAACGGCAGTTCCAGAGGCTGCCTGAGACCTGGAACTCCACGTGGGTGGTGCGTGCAGGGACCACCAGGTTAGAGAGGCAGCAGCCACGCTGTGTGAGGCATTTGTATAGCCTGTGCGGAGAGGAGAGAACAGGGATAGACAGAGGCATAGTTGACAGGCTGCAGAAAATGGCTACAATAATGCAAAGGAGATCGGAATTAAATGAACTAAACATCTGGGAAAGGAGAGAGCGGGGCCTCCCTCACCACAACACCCAAATATAACTCTCCCAACTTCCACCTCAGAAACTATAATTGTTGTAAACTACAGCGGTTCAATGTTTTCTAGGAATAGACTAACTTAGTTTATTCAGCTAGCTAACTAGGTACAGTATTCTTCCGTGAAAATCGTCCAGGGCACCTAGTCATAAGACGCCACAGCCAGCTAGCATGCCAGACTCCAACAACACGGTTTAGCACCAATACTCGGCCACAACAAACCACCAGTGTGTCAACACGCCAAGCAGATCGTTCGTGTCCGTGTCTAACGTTGTGGGTTAGTCCCGACAGCTTGAGCGAGTCCGTCGTCAACTTATTCAGCCAGTTAGTTAGCTAGAATAGTTAAAATACTAGCTAGCCATTGCTTTCAGACAAAGAAGAAACCCCTCCTTTCACGGCACGAACACACAGAGAGAGCCAAGCTAACGTTAACTAGTCACTCATGTCCCGAATTCCTTGAATGACTCTGGCTACCAATATGTAAAAACAAAACACACATGTAGGTTATGACTTACCCCTAGCAGCTACTGTTAGCTAGCCAAGTGCAAAGCTAGCCACTGAATTGACTCAGCCAGTTCGCGTCTGTTCGCTAGGTCGTTCCAGCTATTGTTTACTAGTTGCTATCCAGGTAGCAACATGCTAGCTAAATTTCAAGCACAGTAGCCACTTACTACCTAACGTTAACGGTTCAGACAATGAGGTTAGAAAACAGCTGAATGGTAGGCAATTATTGTATGTAATTATTGTAGGCAGCCAGCTGGCGTAATTACAGGCACTCTCAGGCGTGAAACAACTATACCGTTGCTAATAGTTGCCAGTAGCTACCCGCCAGCTAGTCCAGGTAGTGGGTTAGCTAGCTAGCTTCGTGCTTCACCGGGCTCAGCCGAATACAAAACTAACCTACAATAATTACATACAACAACCCACGATAACTACCTACAATACCTAACTACAATCTAAATACATAGTTTAAGCCTTACTCGACAAAGCCCAAACTATGTATAAAGCCAAGCTTACCCGACGACCTCACCCGACAACCTCCTCCTGCACCTAGCATCTCAATAGGCTCAGGGGAGTTTCCCCTCTATTGCTTCCACCTATTACCTTAATCTCTGCAAACACTGATCTGATGGGGTCGACGAGGCTAGTGGTTGTTTTCAGACCAGGCATGGCTTTAGGAACCTCACCTGCTATGAGCACCGTGTCTGGGAAGCCATCGCTCAGCTGATCCAGACTGATGGAGGGGGGTTGTGACTCACATGGACACGGTGACTCATACTAGTGATGTAGGAGGACATTTGTTTTCTCAAATACTGTAGACACATAATGGATTCTCAGTGTAATTGAAATAGACATAATGTATATTGGAAACTGAGGTGTTGTGGGTTATTAACACTGTAACATTATGCAAGTGTGTTGGAAATTCCCTTAATCTTACAAGGCAGAATTAGGTTTGTTCCTAACACAGTGATTACAGTACGCCACACAACATGGACAGAGAGTTTTAAATGGCTATTTGTCTTCATCTTCATTCCTTTAGTTTGTCCTAAACTCAGTAAGCGCTGGGAGTGGGCATTGCTCAATATCCCATCCTGACAAAGGAGAAAGAAAGAAAGAAAGAGAGAGAGAGTGAGTGAGGGAGATAAAGAGAGACAGAAGTCAGCCTCGTGGGTACCATACTGCTTTTCCTTTCCAAGCACTGAGGAAACTAATCTCTCGCGCTGTTCGTCTCTCCGTGCTCACGTGGCGTCTCATTCCATTCTGCCTCTGGATTAAGGGAGTTCTCCAAACATTCGATTTCTTTTCTGGAGCAGCTGTGTTTTTCTTTTCAAAAGCACAGTTAATTGTTGGCTCTCCCGCCCACTGCCTCCCTCCCTGTCCTCACCTGTTCCTCTGTTGAACAAGTGCCAGAGACTGCTGCCAAGTTGTGGCTATGGGAGGGGGTACAGGGGGTGTTACTGGGGCTATTTCTGTAGCTTTGATATCACCAGGGCATGTTGCCATGCTCCCATCCCTCCCACCTCACTGATAGCCTCCAAATGCTACTCCATGCAACTTTAATGAGATGCGCTAATACTGCACACCTTCCCTGGGTGATCTGATCTTTCTATAGAAGGGAGATTGAGAGTCTGTGGATTCACGTTCTAGTGCCTGGATGTCTCATCATTTATGAATGTTGTAGTTAGAGACGCTCGCTGAATCTGGTGGGCATCCTGATCTGTACAGATGTGGCTAAAGCTTTTTGGATGTTCTAGAGAATGTCCCCTGGCGGCAGCTGGTGTGAACTAGAATCCATGTATATGACTTCATAAACCATAATTTACATGGACTTGAGCCAGTGAGCTTAAAGGGTCCCTACTTTTTTAGAGGCGATTATACCCATGAATGCACATCATCACCGTCATCATCCTCGATTGATCACCCTGTCGGTCAAGATTAGTCTTGCATCAGGTGTTAGTTGAAGTCAGGATACTCCGGGGATTAGAATATAAAAAATACAACACCTATGCAGGGGGCTAAAATGTTCCCCTGGGGAGATGAATGCACCAATTACAGGGCTAGCCTCATAGGCTCCACCTCTGCCCAGTACCACATGGTTGTCCTCTGTAGCTCACTTGGTAGCTTGCAACACCAGGATAGTGGGTTCCATTCTTGGGACCATCCGTACGTAAAATGTATGCACGCATTACTGTAAGTCACTTTGGATAGAAGCGTCTGCTAAATTGCATATATTATTATATATTATGTAGAATAATGCTTGTAAATACACAGAGGGAAATGCATGGTTCCATCATGTAGAGTAAGGATGCAGTGAATTCAGTTTTTCCAACCCAAGCACTAGCCCTTTAACCTTAAGGGAACTCATCCTATGAGTGATTATAGTGTATTTGCTGCACTTTGGTGAAAACCTGGGATGGTGATTAGTGGTTACATGATACATAATCTGATGTTTTTCAGGCTTGCTTGTGACCTCATAGATATACTTTATACCACTGGAAAACATGTATCATATATGATCATGAGTGGTAGGAGAGATATCCACAATATATGAGTTTGTATTCATCAGTATCATTGGGGGATATTTTGAAGGGGCCTTATCCTTTTGGAAAGTGTTACCTTGAAAAGGGATGACCCTACTTTCATCTTAATGCAATACAGAAGGGCTGTTAATTATTCACGACACCCCCCTCAATCCGCAACGGAAAAGGTCCCCCGTAGTTTGTCGGTACAGCACGTCATCAACCAAAATTAGCACCAGCATCTTTTGTGTGGCGAGCACTTGGGTTTCTCCCACTCAAGAGATTCTATGAGGGTCTATGTATAGCCAGGACCAAGCCTCGGAATAGCTGCATGCTACAAAAGAGCCTCCAACAAAGCCGGACAAGATGGCGCTTTGAGATCCGTTTCTTCCTAGGCATGTATCAGGGCCACAGAACACAGTGCTTTGTTGTTTTTCCCCCTCTGGAGTTTAATGGCTGGTCTTGAAATAGGGCCTCCTTCACAAAAGAGTCCAAACCAAGCTTGACAAGGGGACTATGTGTTCTCCATGTTCCTTGACAAGCAGATATGGGTTCCAAGCTTAACAAACCCACTGTTTGGTTAACGCCTACTTGTGACACGTCAGGTGAGCAGAGTCCGGCTCAGGTTCTGGCTCTGTTGAGGCTACATCAGACAGGCTTCCCCAGGCCTCAGAGGATACCCTAGTCTGAGGTCACCTAGCCTCAACGAGTCTCATCCTGTCCTGACCACTAAACCCAACTGAAACAGTATTAATATATAGGTATCTCCTGCCCTGACTCCTAAACCCATCTGAAACAGTATTAATATATCTCTTGTCCTGACCACTAAACCCAACTGAACCAGTATTAATATATCTCCAGTCCTGACCACTAAACCCAACTGAACCAGTATTAATATATCTCCTGTCCTGACCACTAAACCAGTATTAATATATACAGTGGGGAAAAAAAGTATTTAGTCAGCCACCAATTGTGCAAGTTCTCCCACTTAAAAAGATGAGAGAGGCCTGTAATTTTCACCATAGGTACACGTCAACTATGACAGACAAATTGAGAAAAAGAAATCCAGAAAATCACATTGTAGGATTTTTTATGAATTTATTAGCAAATTATGGTGGAAAATAAGTATTTGGTCACCTACAAACAAGCAAGATTTCTGGCTCTCACAGACCTGTAACTTCTTCTTTAAGAGGCTCCTCTGTCCCCCACTCGTTACCTGTATTAATGGCACCTGTTTGAACTTGTTATCAGTATAAAAGACACCTGTCCACAACCTCAAACAGTCACACTCCAAACTCCACTATGGCCAAGACCAAAGAGCTGTCAAAGGACACCAGAAACAAAATTGTAGACCTGCACCAGGCTGGGAAGACTGAATCTGCAATAGGTAAGCAGCTTGGTTTGAAGAAATCAACTGTGGGAGCAATTATTAGGAAATGGAAGACATACAAGACCACTGATAATCTCCCTCAATCTGGGGCTCCACGCAAGATCTCACCCTGTGGGGTCAAAATGATCACAAGAACCACACGGGGGACCTAGTGAATGACCTGCAGAGAGCTGGGACCAAAGTAACAAAGCCTACCATCAGTAACACACTACGCCGCCAGGGACTCAAATCCTGCAGTGCCAGACGTGTCCCCCTGCTTAAGCCAGTACATGTCCAGGCCCGTCTGAAGTTTGCTAGAGTGCATTTGGATGATCCAGAAGAGGATTGGGAGAATGTCAGATGAAACCAAAATATAACTTTTTGGTAAAAACTCAACTCGTCGTGTTTGGAGGACAAAGAATGCTGAGTTGCATCCAAAGAACACCATACCTACTGTGAAGCATGGAGGTGGAAACATCATGCTTTGGGGCTGTTTTTCTGCAAAGGGACCAGGACGACTGATCCGTGTAAAGGAAAGAATGAATGGGGCCATGTATCGTGAGATTTTGAGTGAAAACCTCCTTCCATCAGCAAGGGCATTGAAGATGAAATGTGGCTGGGTCTTTCAGCATGACAATGATTCCAAACACACCGCCCGGGCAACGAAGGATTTCAAGGTCCTGGAGTGGCCTAGCCAGTCTCCAGATCTCAACCCCATAGAAAATCTTTGGAGGGAGTTGAAAGTCCGTGTTGCCCAGCGACAGCCCCAAAACATCACTGCTCTAGAGGAGATCTGCTTGGAGGAATGGGCCAAAATACCAGCAACAGTGTGTGAAAACCTTGTGAAGACTTACAGAAAACGTTTGACCTGTGTCATTGCTAACAAAGGGTATATAACAAAGTATTGAGAAACGTTTGTTATTGACCAAATACTTATTTTCCACCATAATTTGCAAATAAATTCATTAAAAATCCTACAATGTGATTTTCTGGATTTTTTTCCTCAGTTTGTCTGTCATAGTTGACGTGTACCTATGATGAAAATTACAGGCCTCTCTCATCTTTTTAAGTGGGAGAACTTGCACAATTGGTGGCTGACTAAAAACTTTTTTTCCCCACTGTATCCTGTCCTGACCACTAAACCAGTATTAATATATCTCCTGTCCTGACCACTAAACCCAACTGAACCAGTATTAATATATCTCCTGTCCTGACCACTAAACCCAACTGAACCAGTATTCATATATATCCTGTCCTGACCACTAAACCAGTATTAATATATCTCCTTTCCTAACCACTCAACCCAACTGAACCAGTATTAATATATCTCCTGTCCTGACCACTAAACCCAACTGAACCAGTATTAATATATATCCTGTCCTGACACTAAACCAGTATTAATATATCTCCTTTCCTAACCACTCAACCCAACTGAACCAGTATTAAGATATCTCCTGTCCTGACCACTAAACCAGTATTAATATATCTATTTTCCTGACCACTAAACCCAACTGAACCAGTACTAATATATATCTTGTCCTGACCACTAAACCCAACTGAACCAGTATTAATATATCTCCTGTCCTGACCACTAAACCAGTATTAATATATCTATTTTCCTGACCACTAAACCCAACTGAACCAGTACTAATATATCTGTCACGATCGCTGGAGGAAGTGGACCAATGCGCAGCGTGATGAGTGAACATACTTATTTATTTCACCACACGAAACAAAACAACAAAACGATACGAAACGTGAAGTCCTACGGTTACACAAACCAAACGGAACAAGATCCCACAACACACTGTGGAAAACAGGCTGCCTAAGTATGGTTCCCAATCAGAGACAACAAGCAACAGCTGATACACGTTGCCTCTGATTGAGAACCACACTGGCCAACATAGAAACAAAAGAACTAGATAATAACCCTAGCACACAAAACACATAGAAACCACACACCCTGGCTCAACATAACAGAGTCCCAGAGCCAGGGCGTGACAGTACCCCCCCCCCAAAGGCGCGGACTGCGACCGCGCCAAACATAAACCGAACAGGGGAGGGCCGGGTGGGCATTCCTCCTCGGAGGCGGTTCCGGCTCCGGTCTTGACCCCCACCCTCCAACCAACCCCCCAAAGCACCCCTGGTCCGGTCTGGCCCTGCTGGCCGGAGCTGGACTGAACACTGGTGGAGCGGATTGCTCTAGCTCCGGAGTGGAGCAGCTGACCGGTGCCGGACCAGGCACCGGTGGAACAGGCACGGGCTGTGCCGGACTGACGACGCGCACCACAGGCTTGGTGCGGGGAGCAGGGACGGGCCGGACCGGGCTGACGACGCGCACCACTGGCTTGGTGCGGGGAGCAGGGACGGGCCGAACCGGGCTGACGACGCGCACCATTGGCTTGGTGAGGGGGAGCAGGGACGGGCCGAACCGGGCTGACGAAGCGCACCCCTGGCTTGGTGCGGGGAGCAGGAACAGGCCGGACCGGGCTGACGAAGCGCACCACTGGCTTGGTGCGGGGAGCAGGAACAGGCCGGACCGGGCTGACGACGCGCACCACAGGCTTGGTGCGGGGAGCAGGAACAGGCCGGACCGGGCTGACGAAGCGCACCACTGGCTTGGTGCGGGGAGTAGGAACAGGCCGGACCGGGCTGACGACGCGCACCACAGGCTTGGTGCGAGGGGCAGGAACATGCCGGACCGGGCTGGCGACGCGCACCACCGGCTCGGTGCGAGGGACAGGAACAAGCCGGACCGTACTGGGGACACACACCACTGGCCCTACGCGGGGATCAGGAACGGGCCGGACCGGACTGGCAACACACCCCAGTACCTCTCGCCGTGCCTCTACATTCTCCTTCCCCCTGGTGACCAGTGACTCCCGTAACCTGGCGGCCTCCTTTGCCAATCCGCTGAACCACTCTATCCCGGCCTCCTGCTGCCCCGTCGTCCACGGCGTGAGCCCCCCCCTAAAAAAATTCTGGGCTTCTCTCCTCCCCGTGGGCCAGGCCTCCATGGCTCTCGCCAGACTCTCGCTCCTCTGCTCCCAAGTCCAGCCTCTCTCCTCCTCCCGCGGCTTGACCCAGTCGAGGTTCATATCCTTTAGAGCCCTCTCTGGCGTTGGCTCCTGGACACGCTGCTTGGTCCAGTTAGGGTGGGATCTTCTGTCACGATCGTCTAACACAGAGGACCAAGGCGCAGCGTGGAATGCGAACATACTTATTTATTTCACCACACGAAACAAAACAACAAAACGATACGAAACGTGAGGTCCTACGGTTACACAAACCAAACGGAACAAGATCCCACAACACACTGTGGAAAACAGGCTGCCTAAGTATGGTTCCCAATCAGAGACAACAAGCAGCAGCTGATACACGTTGCCTCTGATTGAGAACCACACCGGCCAACATAGAAACAAAAGAACTAGATAATAACCCTAGCACACAAAACACATAGAAACCACACACCCTGGCTCAACATAACAGAGTCCCAGAGCCAGGGCGTGACAATATCTCTTGTCCTGACCACTAAACCCAACAGAAACAGTATTAATATATCTCCTGTCCTGACCACTAAACCCAACTGAACCAGTATTAATATATCTCCTGTCCTGACCACTAAATACAAATGAACCAGTATTAATATATCTTGTGTCCTGACCACTAAACCCATCTGAACAAGTATTACGTGACCCTCCCTCCTCTCTCCCACTCTATCCAGCAGATTCAGACATAGCTGACTTGCAATATGCTGCCTTTGAGTTCTAAGAAGAGTGACAATGTTGTGCTGACCACTGTGTTCTGGAGGCAGCTCTGAGAGAGAAGAGTTGTTTAGAGTGAAAGTTGACTGGACTAGCATTGGCATTGCCCTGCTGCCTATCCTGTCATGCTGTCTCCCAGGTCCAGCCATGCGTCCAGCCATGCGTGTGTCCTACAGCGGCTGCACAGTTTGATCAGTCTCTGTCCTGCTCCACTAATGGAAATTGATCGCCACTTAGCGAGGGCCTTGTTGTGCTGAGGGGTCAAGTGACGTCAGCACAGGTCCTGGTGTGCGCTTGGAACCAGTTGAGAGAGAGAGGCTTTCTGACAGTAAACAAACCAGTGTGATGTTTGAGGTGTAGCATGGTCACGCCATGTCTGGTCTTCTCCCTCCTGAAATCATACAGTGGACAGTACGGGGTGTCTCTCCACTGAACAACAGGAAGTCATAGAAGATGGCAAGGTGACATGGTCATCGTCATAGCTTGATGTGAAAGGACTGAAAGGTGTTAGAATTAATGTGACAATATTTGCTTTTTCATCAGCAGAAGAAGAGAGAGGAAGGAACTGGTGTCTGTGGATAGACAGTATGGTGGATATACAGTATGGTGGATAGACAATATGGTGGATAGACAATATGGTGGATAGACAATATGGTGGATAGACAATATGGTGGATAGACAATATGGTGGATAGACAATATGGTGGATAGACAGTATGGTGGATAGACAGTATGGTGGATAGACAATATGGTGGATAGACAGTATGGTGGATAGACAATATGGTGGATAGACAGTGTGGTGGATAGACAGTATGGTGGATAGACAGTATGGTGGATAGACAATATGGTGGATAGACAGTGTGGTGTAAAGACAGTATGGTGGATAGACAGTATGGTGGATAGACAATATGGTGGATAGACAGTGTGGTGTAAAGACAGTATGGTGGATAGACAGTATGGTGGATAGACAGTATGGTGGATAGACAGTATGGTGGATAGACAATATGGTGGATAGACAGTGTGGTGTAAAGACAATATGGTGGATAGACAGTATGGTGGATAGACAATATGGTGGATAGACAGTATGGTGGATAGACAATATGGTGGATAGACAGTATGGTGGATAGACAATATGGTGGATAGACAGTATGGTGGATAGACAGTATGGTGGATAGACAATATGGTGGATATACAGTATGGTGGATAGACAATATGGTGGATAGACAATATGGTGGATAGACAATATGGTGGATAGACAGTATCATGCATACAGTCTGTGGTGATCAGTCACAGACACTGTCATGGAGAAAGAGGAAGACAGATTCCAGTCTGGCTTTGTAGCTCTGAGCTCCAACATCACGTTGGCTCTGGAACCCCCCTCCCCCCTCTCCCTCCCCACTCTCCCTGATCAGAAGTGACAGAGTGTGTGTGTGTGTGGGGGGGGGGGGGGGGATTAAAACCAAAGTGAGTGTCAGCGCTGAGGGGGACATGTTTTGGGAGGGAGGGGGGAGGCCGTGGGGTATGATATCTTCCAAAACCTTCTGTCCAGTGCCATCTACTCTTTCAATCCTAAACCCACAGCCCAACTCACCCACCCAGGGCAACAACACATCTCCCAACAGCGGTACCGTATAGCTGTAATCTAATCCTTTGTAATGCAGTAAACACTTTAAATCACCCAAATGTTATCATGTTTATGAAAAGTGCATGGTTAGTTTAAATAATATATTTTTTACACAGGATAAACAATGACCATTTCTGTTTTTGAATTGTTATTCCTGTCTGAAAGCACAGATAAGTATTCTTATAAACCCATTTTATAAGCACATGAATTAATATTTTTTCTGACTGGCTTTCTGGCCATCAGCTTAGTAACTAGATAACTAACAGATATCTGCCTTATCTCAATGGAAACACTTCAGGTGTCACGCCCTGACTCAGGGGACTCTTATATGTTGAGTCAGGGTGTGTATATTCTTTGTTGTGTATGTTCTATGTTGTATAATCTAGTATGTGTGGATCTATGTTGGCCGGTGTGGTTCCCAATCAGAGGCAGCTGTCGCTCATTGTCTCTGATTGGGGACCATACTTAGGCAGCCTATAGGCACTGTCTAGTTGTGGGATCTTGTTCCTTGTAAGGTATGTTGTGTGTGCTACCTTGGACTTCACGTTTCGTTTCGTTTATTGTTATTAAGTTTAATAAACATGTACGTATATCACGCTGCGCCTTGGTCTGACCCGTCATTCAACGAACATGACAGAAGATCCCACCAAACGAGGACCAAGCAGCGTGCCCAGGCGGAGCGGATGGCCATGTCACAGGTGGCCAATTTGTGGTCATGGGAGGAGATATTTGCGGGGAAAGGACCATGGGCTAAGTTAGATGCCCAGGCAGGAGAGGAGCAACGGCAACACGGAGGAGGCCGGTCGAGGAGGAAGCCCGAGAAGCAGCCCCCCAAAAAAAATTGGGGGGCACACGGGGTGGTTGGCGGAGCCTAGGGTTAGAGCAGAGCCAACTCCCCGTACTCACGCGAAGAGGCGTATGACTGGGCAAGCTCCGTGTTATGCGGAGCTACGTACTGTGTCGCCAGTGCGCTGGCACAGTCCTGTACGTCCTGTGCTTGCACCACGCACGTGCCGTGCGAAGATGGGCATCCAGCCAGGACGGGGTGTGCCGGCTCAACGCTCCTGGTCTCCAGTACGCCTCCTCGGTCCCGCATATCCTGTGCCAGATCTATGAACTGTATCGCCAGTGCGCGTGCACAGCCCAGTGTGTCCTGTGCCAGCACCCCGCACGTGTAGTGCGAAAGTGGGCAGCCAGCCAGGACGGGTTGTGCCAGCTCTCCGCTCTAGACCTCCAGTCCACCTCCACAGTCCAGCCCGGCCTGTTCCTGCTCCTCGCACCAAGCCAGTGGTGCGCGTCGCCAGCCCGGCCCGGCCTGTTCCTGCTCCTCGCACCAAGCCAGTGGTGCGCGTCGCCAGCCCGGCCCGGCCTGTTCCTGCTCCTCGCACCAAGCCAGTGGTGCGGGTCACCAGCCCGGCCCGGCCTGTCCCTGCTCCTCGCACCAAGCCAGTGGTGCGCGTCGCCAGTCCGGCCCGGCCCGTTCCTGTCCCTCGCACCAAGCCAGTGGTGCGTGTTCCTAGTCCGGTCCGGCCCATGCCTGCTCCTCGCACCAGACCAGTGGTGCGTTTGTCCAGTCCGGCACTGCCCGTGCCCGTTCCACCGGTGCCTGTTCCTCCGGCACCGGTCAGCTGCTCCACTCCGGAGCCAGAGCAGTCCGCTCCACCGGTGCCTGATCCAGCTCCGGTCAGCTGCTCCACTCCAGATCCAGAGCAGTCCGCTCCACCGGTGCCTGATCCAGCTCCGGTCAGCTGCGCCACTCCGGAGCCAGAGCAGTCCGCTCCACCGGGGTAGTCCAGCTCCGGTCAGCGGCTCCACTCCGGAGCCAGAGCAGTCCGCTCCACCGGTGCCTGATCCAGCTCCGGTCAGCGGCTCCACTCCGGAGCCAGAGCAGTCCGCTCCACCGGTGCCCAGTCCAGCTCCGGTCAGCGGCTCCAGTCCAGACCATGACGTCAGCCCCTCTCCAGGTTCGGGGTCTCCCACACCAGGGTCCAGACAGGGCCTGGCGTATCATGGGAGGAAGGAGAAGGGAAGTAGCGCGCCGAGGTCCAGACCAGACCAGGGGCGCAACAGGGATCCGCCTCCGGGGCGGAATGCCCACCCGGCTCCTACCCTGTTATGTTTATGTTGTGCGGTCGGAGTCCGCACCTTTGGGGGGGGGGGTACTGTCACGCCCTGACTCAGGGGACTCTTATATGTTGAGTCAGGGTGTGTATATTCTTTGTTGTGTATGTTCTATGTTGTATATTCTAGTTTGTGTGGATCTATGTTGGCCGGTGTGGTTCCCAATCAGAGGCAGCTGTCGCTCATTGTCTCTGATTGGGGACCATACTTAGGCAGCCTATAGGCACTGTCTAGTTGTGGGATCTTGTTCCTTGTAAGGTATGTTGTGTGTGCTACCTTGGACTTCACGTTTCGTTTCGTTTATTGTTTTGTCGAGTGTTTATTAAGTTAAATAAACATGTACGTATATCACGCTGCGCCTTGGTCTGACCCGTCATTCAACGAACGTGACATCAGGCCTTTTGATTGTTCTAAGGAGTGTGTATGGCTCCACCAGGGGTCAGAGAACTAAAATCACTAGAGGCAGCGAGTGGTATGTTGACTCACTGAGGCACATTTATGTACAAAAGTTGAACAAGATTTGAAATAGTTTATCATAGTCTTTTGTACGACTAATAAAACTTGAAACTTGAACATTATGGGGTGGGTGGCTGTCGTCACACTGTCCCATGGCAGATGGTCCCGTGGGGGTTGTGTCATAGGCCCACAGCTGTGCCCAATGCAGCAACTGGCTGACCCGGACCTGAACTCACAGTGCCACCATGCCACCTAGGGAGGGTTAAGCTGGTGACACTGTTTACTTGTGTACTCTTCCAAACATAAGGCCATATAAAATCTGCGATGCGGAGAACGCAGACAGAATCACGGAATCCAGACATTAATACGGAATTCAACAATATATATATTTTTCTTGAAATTAGTAGGGAATCAACAACATTTGACGAAGTTTATCATAAAACATGAACAGAATGCATCAGTGATTCGTATTTCCTGCAACTTTCTGAAGAGGCAACGAGTGTGTGTGCAGTGCACGAGTCTACCTCTTTGTGTAGCCGTTAGCGATGATGCTAATGAAAAACATTCTGGTAGATGGAAAGGCTTTCCCAAAAACCTTCTCAATGAAATGTTAACTACAAAGTAGCCTATGCTTACCTAGCAGAATTATATAATAATTATTTGCATCAATCCAGTGGGTATTTGTTTAGCAAACTCTACCATTATATGTGCGCTACAAAAACATGCTAAACAACAGCCTCTTGCTATGTGTGCACTTGAATTAAAGTTCACTTAAACTTCTCAATTTTGTCCCAGACCTCAAAAGTGCTCTGATGTGGTTTAAGCATTGTTGTGGACACAAAGCCGTGTCTGACCTTAATCCAATTAGATGTTGTGTTGTCACTGCCTGCCTGTTCAGTCTATTGCCTTTGTCCTGGGATGTGTTTGGTGGTGGGGTGGGGGCGGGGGCCGTCAGATTAATAACACCAGTTATTAACAGTTATTAACAACATGGAACAGGAGGGAGTTTGTGTCTAGGAACTGTGAGAGACATCCTTTGTATCTCTCTCACAGTTTTCAGGGACACAGAATACGCTATTACAGTTCATACAGTTCATTCTGTACAAGTTGACGTCTGTATTGGAGTCTCAGCTTGCTTTTCAACATCTCCATCTGTCCATTGTGTCTATGTTCAACATCTCCATCTGTCCATTGTGTCTATGTTCAACATCTCCATTTGTCCATTGTGTCTATCTGAAACATCTCCATCTGTCCATTGTGTCTATGTTCAACATCTCCATCTGTCCATTGTGTCTATGTTCAACATCTACATCTGTCCATTGTGTCTATGTTCAACATCACCATCTGTCCATTGTGTCTATGTTCAACATCAACATCTGTCCATTGTGTCTATGTTCAACATCTCCATCTGTCCATTGTGTCTATGTTCAACATCACCATCTGTCCATTGTGTCTATGTTCAACATCTCCATCTGTCCATTGTGTCTATGTTCAACATCAACATCTGTCCATTGTGTCTATGTTCAACATCTCCATCTGTCCATTGTGTCTATGTTCAACATCAACATCTGTCCATTGTGTCTATGTTCAACATCTCCATCTGTCCATTGTGTCTATGTTCAACATCACCATCTGTCCATTGTGTCTATGTTCAACATCTCCATCTGTCCATTGTGTCTATGTTCAACATCTCCATCTGTCCATTGTGTCTATGTTCAACATCAACATCTGTCCATTGTGTCTATGTTCAACATCTCCATCTGTCCATTGTGTCTATGTTCAACATCTCCATCTGTCCATTGTGTCTATGTTCAACATCTCCATCTGTCCATTGTGTCTATCTGAAACATCTCCGTCTGTCCATTGTGTCTATCTGAAACATCTCCATCTGTCCATTGTGTATATCTGAAACATCTCCATCTGTCCATTGTGTCTATCTGAAACATCTCCATCCGTCCATTGTGTCTATGTTCAACATCTCCATCTGTCCATTGTGTCTATCTGAAACATCTCCATCTGTCTATTGTGTCTATCTTCAACATCTCCATCTGTCCATTGTGTCTATCTGAAACATCTCCATCCGTCCATTGTGTCTATGTTCAACATCACCATCTGTCCATTGTGTCTATCTGAAACATCTCCATCCGTCCATTGTGTCTATGTTCAACATCTCCATCTGTCCATTGTGTCTATCTGAAACATCTCCATCTGTCCATTGTGTCTATCTGAAACATCTCCATCTGTCCATTGTGTCTATCTGAAACATCTCCATCTGTCCATTGTGTCTATCTGCAGGTGAAGGATGAGAAGAAGATCCAGGAGGTGGTTGACCTGACGGACTACGAGCGTTCTGAGGAGCTCCGCAAGGCCAAGAGCCGCAGCAAGAAAAACCACAGCAAGTTCACCCTGCTGCGCTCCAGAACCCCAGGCAATATGGTGAGTCCACCGGAAGTCCCCACAGGAACCCAGATCTAGAACCTTGCAAAGAGCAAACCTGTACCTCAAAGTACTGTACCACAATAGCAACACAATCAATACTTACATCTAAAACACACTGTTGAGATGAGTTTCACGGTACTTTAGCCGGCCATTAACATAGTCAGATCGGTTACAGCAGCCAGATTGACAGGCTGATTGACACTCACCTGACCCGGCTCACCGGACCGGGCCACCACCCTGTACACCATGTCCTTAGTCATTAGTTATGATCCCCTTTGACTCTACTTAGCTCCTCCCACCTCCTATGTCTCTGCCCATAGACACTGTCCTCCCTTCACTCCCTCCCTATGTTCCCTCCCTCTATTCCCTCCCTCTGTTCCCTCTATTCCCTCCCTCTGTCCCCTCCCTCTGTTCCCTCCCTCTATTCCCTCCCTCTGTTCCCTCTATTCCCTCCCTCTGTCCCCTCCCTCTGTTCCCTCCCTCTGTTCCCTCTGTCCCCTCCCTCTGTTCCCTCCCTCTGTTCCCTCTGTTCCCTCCCTCTGTTCCCGCTGTTCCCTCCCTCTGTTCCCTCCCTCTATTCCCTCCCTCTGTTCCCTCTATTCCCTCCCTCTGTCCCCTCCCTCTGTTCCCTCCCTCTATTCCCTCCCTCTGTTCCCTCTATTCCCTCCCTCTGTCCCCTCCCTCTGTTCCCTCCCTCTGTTCCCTCCCTCTGTTCCCTCTGTTCCCTCCCTCTGTTCCCGCTGTTCCCTCCCTCTGTTCCCTCTATTCCCTCCCTCTGTCCCCTCCCTCTGTTCCCTCCCTCTGTTCCCTCCCTCTGTTCCCTCTGTTCCCTCCCTCTGTTCCCTCTGTTCCCTCCCTCTGTTCCCGCTGTTCCCTCCCTCTGTTCCCTCTATTCCCTCCCTCTGTTCCCTCCCTCTGTTCCCTCCCTCTGTTCCCTCCCTTTCACAGGGACATTGTGTTCCAGACTCGCCACACCTCCAACTCCTACACCCAGTATATGATCACCAACACTGATGGACAGACTAACTTGAGAAACAGAGTGAAAGTGTCAAATTTCCAATGCTTGTAGACCATTTGAAATCTGACAGTTTACCAGTCCTGTTCACCTTTGAAACATGGAAAGGCTCTTATGGTGAGGCAGTGATTCCCCCATGTCCCCTACACACACTAGTGATGGGCATTTGACGTTTTTTTTATGTTTGGTACTCTTATTTTCTTTTTTCGAGTACTAAATCATTTTTTTTTTTTATATATAGAACACAAGGGCCGCAAAGGAAAAAAAGATGTGGCCATTAATCTATAGGCCTAACTTGTATGATGCTTGGCTAGGTGTCTTTTTTGTTGTGCCCTGCAAATGCACATGTACAAATGGAACACTAGAGTCAAAGCAAATTAATGTTGTCTTCAAGACAACAAAACATTTCCACACAACATTTCACTTTCCTGTTCGGGCAGCCACAAAGCACAATCCACCAAATAGTTTTACAGTAATATTATAATTTTTTATCTCTGGTTAACGATCAAGCTTAGACTTCCGTTTGAGTATTACATTACATTACAGTACTCGATAACTCATGCCCATCCCTAACACACACATGCACTCACAAAGCGGCACACACACACGTGCTCGCACACGCACACACCATCTGCAGGCTCTCCCAGAACCCCCCAGAGCAGCAGGAGGATAGGGTATCATGTTGGGTTGTCAGGCCAGGAAGCTTGTGTTTCAGCACACAGACAGACACAGACTGAGAGAGATTCTCAGATTCTCCACACAGCTGCAGTTTCCTGTAGCCTCAGTGGGAGAAAGAGCACCATATGGTCATATCTGTCTGTGAATGTGTGCGTGAGTGAATGGGTTTCTGGAATGGTACCTATCTGAAGGTATCCCTTACAAGTGGTTTACTGAGAACTATGCATGTTAGGATTTTCCACACTCCCGTCATGCTCTGTAACACAATATTGTGCAAGGCCCTGGCTTCTTACATTCCCTCTCTCTCTCTCCTTTGTGTCTGTCAGGTCCCTAACCTAGTGTTCCTGGCTGTTAGTCCAGAGGAGAAGGAGTCCTGGATAAACGCCTTAAATGGAGCAATTACCAGATCCAAGAACAGCATCCTGGATGAGGTGAGACACACCCCTCGGTGCACCTCCTCTCTCTTTCCCCTCTTCTTCTCTCTGTAGCTTTATAATCTCTTTCCCCTCTTCCTCTCTCTGTAGCTTTATAATCTCTTTCCCCTCTTCCTCTCTCTGTAGCTTTATAATATCTTTCCCCTCTTCCTCTCTCTGTGGCTTTATAATATATTTCCCCTCTTCTTCTCTGTGTGGCTTTATAATATCTTTCCCCTCTTCTTCTCTCTGTAGCTTTATAATATCTTTCCCCTCTTCTTCTCTGTGTGTTCTTATAAACAACACTTCATCCATCACATGGCCAATTACAAGAGGATATCTTACTGAATGCACTTTTGAGGAATGGATCACATTGACCAACTCCGCCCCCCCCCCCTTCTCCTCCACACACACCGTATAACCCTACACTAAACTCCCACAGCTTGTTGAGCTGTAAAAAGTGCTTCATAAATAAAAGGAACTGTTATAGTATCTTACATCCTATCTTAAACTGGTTTCCCCTGACGAGGGCATTTGTTGGGCTTCAATCTAGTGTAGTGTAGATGTAATGACCTCTATGAAGGAGAGAGACAAGAGGTGCCAGATGTGACAGTCTTCCAGCTGAGGCTGCTGATCAAAGGCTTCCCTCTCTGTTTGGGGATGATGGGATGGATCCTTCATCCCTCCTCCTCAATGCAGGTCCATCGCCCTGATAACATCAATAGACAGACGGTAGGGGAGAAGATTGATGTGAAATAACATGTACACACTCACATACACACACACTTTTTGAGCTTTTATGCACTTAACTCATCGCGTCAACACCACCCTTATATAAGGTCACAACACACACATTTGACATAATCCCCATCACACACAGACGGACACACGCACACACACACTGGCACGCGCATGCACACACACACACACACACACACACACACACACACACACACACACACACACACACACACACACACACACACACAGACACACTTTACAGGTCCCTATCACACAGCTATAGATGGCTCAAACTTTACAGGTCCCTATCACACAGCTATAGATGGCCCAAACTTTACACGTCCCTATCACACAACTATAGCTGGCCCAAACTTTACAGGTCCCTATCACACAGCTATAGATGGCCCAAACTTTACAAGTCCCTATCACACAGCTATAGATGGCCCAAACTTTACAGGTCCCTATCACACAGCTATAGATGGCCTAAACTTTACAGGGCCCTATCACACAGCTATGGCCCAAACGTTACAGGTCCCTATCACACAGCTTTAGATGTCCAAAACTTTACAGGTCCCTATCACACAGCTATAGATGGCCCAAGCTTTACAGGTCCCTATCACACAGCTATAGATGGCCCAAACTTTACAGGTCCCTATCACAAAGCTATAGATGGCCCAAACATTACAGGTCCCTATCACACAGCTATAGATGGCCCAGACTTTACAGGTCCCTATCACACAGCTATAGATGGCCCAAACTTTACAGGTCCCTATCACACAGCTATAGATGGCCCAAACTTTACAGGTCCCTATCACACAGCTATAGATGGCCCAAACTTTACAGGGCCCTATCACACAGCTATAGATGGCCCAAACTTTACAGGTCCCTATCACACAGCTATAGATGGCCCAAACTTTACAGGTCCCTATCACACAGCTATAGATGGCCCAAACTTTACAGATCCCTATCACAAAGCTATGGATGGCCCAAACTTTACAGGTCCCTATCACACAGCTATAGATGGCCCAAGCTTTACAGGTCCCTATCACACAGCTATAGATGGCCCAAACTTCACAGGTCCCTATCACAAAGCTATAGATGGCCCAAAAATTACAGGTCCCTATCACACAGCTATAGATGGCCCAGACTTTACAGGTCCCTATCACACAGCTATAGATGGCCCAAACTTTACAGGTCCCTATCACACAGCTATAGATGGCCCAAACTTTACAGGTCCCTATCACACAGCTATAGATGGCCCAAACATTACAGGTCCCTATCACACAGCTATAGATGGCCCAAATATTACAGGCCCCTATCACACAGCTATAGATGGCCCAGACTTTACAGGTCCCTATCACACAACTATAGCTGGCCCAAACTTTACAGGTCCCTATCACACAGCTATAGATGGCCCAAACTTTACAAGTCCCTATCACACAGCTATAGATGGCCCAAACTTTACAGGTCCCTATCACACAGCTATAGATGGCCTAAACTTTACAGGGCCCTATCACACAGCTATGGCCCAAACGTTACAGGTCCCTATCACACAGCTTTAGATGTCCAAAACTTTACAGGTCCCTATCACACAGCTATAGATGGCCCAAGCTTTACAGGTCCCTATCACACAGCTATAGATGGCCCAAACTTTACAGGTCCCTATCACAAAGCTATAGATGGCCCAAACATTACAGGTCCCTATCACACAGCTATAGATGGCCCAGACTTTACAGGTCCCTATCACACAGCTATAGATGGCCCAAACTTTACAGGTCCCTATCACACAGCTATAGATGGCCCAAACTTTACAGGTCCCTATCACACAGCTATAGATGGCCCAAACTTTACAGGGCCCTATCACACAGCTATAGATGGCCCAAACTTTACAGGTCCCTATCACACAGCTATAGATGGCCCAAACTTTACAGGTCCCTATCACACAGCTATAGATGGCCCAAACTTTACAGATCCCTATCACAAAGCTATGGATGGCCCAAACTTTACAGGTCCCTATCACACAGCTATAGATGGCCCAAGCTTTACAGGTCCCTATCACACAGCTATAGATGGCCCAAACTTCACAGGTCCCTATCACAAAGCTATAGATGGCCCAAAAATTACAGGTCCCTATCACACAGCTATAGATGGCCCAGACTTTACAGGTCCCTATCACACAGCTATAGATGGCCCAAACTTTACAGGTCCCTATCACACAGCTATAGATGGCCCAAACTTTACAGGTCCCTATCACACAGCTATAGATGGCCCAAACATTACAGGTCCCTATCACACAGCTATAGATGGCCCAAATATTACAGGCCCCTATCACACAGCTATAGATGGCCCAGACTTTACAGGTCCCTATCACACAGCTATATATGGCCCAAACTTTACAGATCCCTATAACACAGCTATAGATGGCCCAGACTTTACAGGTCCCTATCACACAGCTATAGATGGCCCAAACTTTACAGGTCCCTATCACACAGCTATAGATAGGAGAAGCAGAAACACTCTCACTCTGACTATCCAAATCCATGACATCACTGTTAAAGAAACAGAATGAATACAGAATTGAGCTACTTTCACATAAAAAACAAACATTTTAGAGGACAAATGGTCAGGCGTGTGGATGGGCTCAGAACAACAGCACCAGCACTGTGAGAGGTATCAGTTACCTCCAGGGCTCCAGTGTCTCTGCTGCTCAATAGCCTGATGACATCAGAGACAGGACTCACTCTTCCATCAAGATGGGGTTTCATTGCTCTCAACTGTAGGGTTATCGCAGGTGGAGTCCTACATGATGGTACACACATACTGTAGATCTATGTTGATAAAACCGCATTGAATCACAATTTAGCATTGTTTGAAAGTGTTGTGTACAAATAATGTATGTGTATATTAGCTAACCTAGTGCCCTTAAATACACCCTTATACTGAACGCATTACCCTGACAAGACATCCTCCAAAATTATATTCAATCTATGGATTCCTCCTGGTCGACTGTACCACATAGAAATGCTAGATTGACTTTAGAATATTGTCCTACAATAGATGCACTAGATACATGGTGACAATTGGATTTGGGACAATTGCTGATCCGAGGTTTTTGTCAAAGGAAGATGAACAAGACATCTGGATGAGTATGGGATTTGTCATTGGTTGTCATGTCAGAAAGCAATAAGGCAGGTCATAGCTGTAACTGCATACATTCCATGATTGTGGAGCGACAAGCTAACAAAATAACACTATAGTATGTTTGGCAGAACATAACAGCTGCATGCATCATATAATCACCATTTAAACCCACTCTGTGTTATGTCCAACACCGGAGATGGATAATGTTGGCAAACACCGGAGATGGATAATGGATCATGTTGGCAAACAAATGAAATCCTTTAAAGCTTGAGGAATGAGTGGTACTTTGCTGTAATGGAATGACTCTTCCTTGCCTGCACCCAAAACTCCTAACCTCCCCTCTAAAACCCCTAACCTCCAGCTCCTAAAATACAGATAAGCCACATGTTGTCACATAAAGACCTAAATTCAATACTCAACCCCATGACTCTGTATTGAGGACACAAGGCTCTTAGGGTGGGTGACTGGGTGTAGTCACAGGGCACATCTTCTGGTCTGCTCCATCTTTTCTCCTTCCACCTGATAATGTAAATGGTTAAAAGCTTTCAGATGCAATTGACAATATGACTTTGATATTAGACATAAAATCCCAGCGGATAAAAGATTACATTGCTTAGTCCCACTAGCCAGTGAATAAACGACACTCCAGCTGAACTCGCTTCATCAGTGGAGACGGTGTTATCACTAGATGACAGAGCAGAGGTGTTGGTCGTCAGTGTGGCTATAGGTTAGCTATAGGGCTAAACTCGCTTCCTCAGTGGAGACGGTGTTATCACTAGATGACAGTGCAGAGGTGTTGGTCGTCAGTGTGGCTATAGGTTAGCTATAGGTTAGCTATAGGTTAGCTATAGGTTAGCGGCCTGTTTCCTAAGGCCTTATGCAATATGTTGTGGCCCATTTCGCCCAGTGAATCACATGCCTGTAGATAATCAATCAATGACTAGGCCGATAATACTGATCAATGAACTACCCAACCCACTCCAACACAAACACAGCCCTTAGGCTAATGTGAAAGCATGTCAATCCCCTCTCTCCACATGTGACTGTTTCATTATCTCTCTCTCTCTCTCTCTCTCTCTGTCTCTCTCTCTCTCTCTCTCTCTCTCTCTCGCTCTCTTTCTCTCTCTCTCTTTCGTTCTCTTTCTTTCTCTCTTTTTTCTTTCTTTCTTTCTTTCTTTCTTTCTTTCTTTCTTTCTTTCTTTCTTTCTTTCTTTCTTTCTTTCTTTCTTTCTTTCTTTCTTTCTTTCTTTCTTTCTTTCTTTCTTTCTTTCTTTCTTTCTTTCTTTCTTTCTTTCTTTCTTTCTTTCTTTCTTTCTTTCTTTCTTTCTTTCAGGTCATGGTTGAGGATGAAAACCTTCTGTCCCATCTCACACGGGACCGGGCTAAGATCCCTCACACACGGCGCCTGCCTACACGAGGACACATCATGGCTGTGGTAGGTATCCTGCTTCTCCCGGCCTGTCTTGTCTTATGTCTCCTTATTACCACAACGGCTGGTTGGAGACAATTCCAACTCGGTCAATTGAGCTTTAATTCAATGAGTCAGTTGGACATGGTAATGATCAAACTACTTTCAACAGGGATTTTTGGTTAGTTTAATCCGATTCATTTCCTACCTTAACTAAATCACAATGGGCCTTACCCTGATCTCAGTGTTTCTCACTGTGTCTAATATCACTAACAGACTGTTTCTCCTTGCTCCGTATCCAGACCTCCACTTCTACCTCTGACGGCATGTTGACCCTTGACCTGATCCAGGAGGAGGCCAGCCCCAGCACAGACGGCCAGGACACCTGTGACAAGAGCTTCCGGGTCAACCTGGACAAATCCACCCAGCTCGACTGCCTCAGGTCCAAAACAGAGGGTGCCATCAGTAGCATCTGCCTAGCGACTCCCGCAGAGGTCACTGGGAAGTCCCAGAGTCTGCCGCGCGATACCGCGGTAGCCTGGGACGATAAACAGCAACTTCAGAGCCCGATGGGGAAATCCTGCACCCCTCAGCCGGGCAAGAGGCTCACACCGGCCGAGAAAAGCCGCTGCGCCTCCATGGACGAGATCCTCTCGCACTCCGAGACGCAGGCCACCAAACCCAGGCCATCCCTCCCCCGCTCGGCGACCTCCGCCCCCCTGGGCAACCTGCCGCCCATCAGCCAGCTGCAGGACCTCATCGCTCAGAAGCTGGAGAGAACTCAGGAGCTGCTGACGGAGGTGCAGGGGGCGAAGGGGGAGGAGGTGCAGGGGGCGAAGGGGAAAGGGAAGGACTCGCCAGGTTCCAAGGGCTCCAGGGGTTCCTCGGACGTGGCCCGGGCGGAGGCTGAGAGGCTGCTGAAGGAGGCAGCGTCCACATGGGGTCAGGCCAAGGAGGTTCTAGAGGAGGTGAAGGAGCTGAGGGCGCTCTATCTTCAGCTGGACTCCCTGCCCACCACCCCCACCTCGCTATCACCCCTCACGCCCTCCAACAGTCGCAAGCAGACTGACTACAGGAAGAGCATGATGTGACCGTCAGAGAACTCAACACAGACTTGACTATGAATCCCTCAGCAAAAGAAAACTACTAAACATGCAAAGCCACAATATTGTAAAATATGTCTGTTTCTCCCCTTCTGTGTCCTTTCACTTTATTGATGCTGTGACAAAGTGAGGACATTCAGTTGCCCAACGACGTCCCCTGTGGTTGACCATTGTGCCCTTACATGTCTGCTTGATGAAGGGTGTGGGGGGCAATCTAGGATCTGAGGTACATGTTGGCCAGGGAGTCCAGTAGAGATCCTGTCTCTCTGTACTGACCGGCTGCTGAAAGACCTTGTGATACTGCAGTGTCAGGTTTTTCTCTCTATGTTTTCCTCTGCATTGGTTGTCAAAGAGGGGATATTCCACATGTAGGGTTTGGCCGGGGAATCAGAAGGGCTCTCATCTCCAGGGATAGACACACAGTGGTTGAGGAAAACTCAGATTAGAGGAAGGGAAACATGATGTCCAGACCGGCCCCGCATGTTGGGAATGTGAATGTTTTCCTTTTTCTGTTACACAACACACTGGAAGGTTGGTCTGAGCCAGATTCCCAACGAGCACCGCTCTAAAACCAACAGCAGTCCACTGTACACAGTACAGTACACCAGCCTCCCTCCCTCCCTCTGCTGCTGCTCTGGGAATGGAGCTCAGCGGCGTCCTCATCTCTGCTGGTCCATTATGATTCACAGGGACAAGGGGAGGTCGGGGAACCAGTTCACAGAGTCAGAACGCATTGGCGTTCCATAGGGTGTTTCTGTCTGTTCCATGAGCCATATGACACGGTCAAAATGGAGGACGTCTGTCTGGGTTGTGTTGTTACTAGATGGTACATACTAGGACAGGGCTGTTCCTTTCCTGTAGGCCTACAGCCAGTTGTCTTCAGCCAGTTGCCACTGCAGCCATTGTTTCGCATGCTACTGAAGAGCCATGGAGCCGGGATGGCGTCTGTGTGTGTCTGGTATGAGTGGTGATTATCATGCTACTGTAGAGCCATGGAGCCGGGATGGCGTCTGTGTGTGTGTATGGTATGAGTGGGAGACGTGACATAGAGGTCAGATGCAGTACTGAGGAGAGGAACCACTTGTAAGTGATTTGCTAAAATAGTAATAAAATCAGAATTGCACTATAAAGGAAGGCTGTAAAACAAGAGGATGAAACTGGCGGGTAGAAACTGGAGAGAACAGATGTGTCTAATATGGCTTTTCACTCTGTTCTACATATTTGTTACGACAATCTACTGTGTCTAGAAACATACAGACTGCACAGTTCCAACACCTTGATACCTAAGACAGTCGCTCGGCTCGCTACTGTTTGAAAATCTGAGCTTTTCAAAGGTACAATGTGTGTAAACAATGCTGTTGATGAATACATCCCTCCGGCTAGCTAACAGTGATGCTAATGCTTGACCTCTGACCTCCCTGTCCTACTTAAGGTCTAATAGGGTTTATGTCAGAGAAGAGAGAGAGAGAGAGA
This sequence comes from Coregonus lavaretus, assembly GCF_964263955.1. Lineage (NCBI taxonomy): Eukaryota > Metazoa > Chordata > Actinopteri > Salmoniformes > Salmonidae > Coregonus > Coregonus lavaretus. The sequence goes on along the minus strand of NC_139990.1, from coordinate 47,349,473 downwards.
GAGAGAGAGAGAGAGAGAGAGGGCGAGAGAGAGAGAGAGAGAGAGAGAGAGAGAGAGAGAGAGAGAGAGAAAGAGAGAGAGAGAGAAAGAGAGAGAGAGAGAGAGAGAGAAGCAGCCAATGAACAGTGCGCCTCGCCAGAGCACCCCGCCTTGTTTTATAGTCAGTAGCTACGTATGTTATGTGTTTGCACAGTGCTGTGGAAATGGTTCGCTCTGGACTGTCAGACAGACAAAAAAAACAGTGTTATGATTATGTTATTATCATTGTTTGTGTTTTGTATTTGTTTAAAATGCTTTTGTAGGATGATTTAAGGCAGGCTTTAGAGAACAAAATGGGCAGGGCATTCTAGAACGTTCACGCTCTTAGAATGCTCAACTGGAAACTCTGCATATTGTAGTTTTATTCTGTTTGTTCAACCAACAACCACAACCCAATAACAGAAGGCAAAAATCATTGAAGTTGGATTTTATGAATGGACATAAAAGAGGGTGAGGTGAGAAAGATGTTAGAAAGAAGACAACAGAAAACAAAGCTTTCCCCAGGAAACATTTAACTGAGTAGGCCATAAACAATATTTTTACTAGTACGTCTATTATTGTTGGTGTCATTTAGTTTTATCTGGGATTAAGTACTATCTTGTGTGAGGCTGAACACAAAACCTAATGTTTGTGCAATCCTGAAAAGATTGATATGACCCCCGATGCACTGTACATACTCGGAGCAGTTTTAATCATCTCAAAGGATGTTGCTGTATTTTCTTATTGTGTTGCATTATGATGGAAACGGAAGTGGCTTTGCTTTGCACTGAAGTTCATCACTTCTGGACTTTCAAAGTACTTGAGACACAACCACTTGTGCAATTATAACAATCAGCCTAATTCAGACAACCATTGTTCTACATTGAATGTTTGCTTTTTTAAGTCAAAACCTAGCCGAGAATTGTAATAAAATGATTTTGTATGTCCTTTCAGAAGAATGCCCTACTGGAATATAGGGGTGGTTTTCATAGGAAATGCTGAGGTAGGAAGTGATTGATCCAAGCATTGTATTTATGGCAGCAATAATACCATCTTCAAGCTATGCCAAAGATAATATGGCTGTACAAGGTAAAAAAAACTATTCCCATTGAAATACATTGATAATGTAAATAAGAATGTTTCATATTTTCTAGTTGACAATGTAAACATCAGCCTACTTGTTCTGACAACCTTTTCACATGTTGTGTGAAATGGTTGGTCACACCGACTCCAACCTAAACAATCAATCAAACACCAAAACAACTTAACCTCTTCTACATCTGGCAATGCATTCTGGGATATAATAATAATATATGCAGACACTCTAATCGAAAGCGATTTACAGTCATGCATGCATCCATTTTACGTATGGGTGGCCCCTGGAATCGAACCCACAACCATGGCGGTGCAAGCGCCATGCTCTACCAACTGATCCATACAGGACCAGGATACAGGAGGTGTGGCCACAAGTTGTGAAATCCAGACAATATTGGCCACACATGGTCACACAAAAACGCATAACATTGAATCATGACTTAGACATTTTAAACTGATTTGTTATTTCTGTAAGGTGAAATGTCTTCCTTCTTTTTATGTATGATATGTTTATGTTGTCATATTTTCAGTTTCCCTTCCAATTTTGTTCACCAAATGTGGGTCTGGCACCAAACAGTAGCTACCGCAGCCTTAAATACCAAGAGGATTATAGGAAAGTTACTCAGCAACTACAATGATTGTCCCCCAGCCATTTACAAAATCCTAATTCTTGTACATTATGGATGAGATAAAGATTGTACCATAGGAATACAATAGCAGAGTACGAGCTAGGTGGATTACTTGATGGAAATGGAGAAGGCATTGTACACAGACTCAGAGGTTTAAATCCTGCTCGCTCAGGGTTCCATTTTAATAAATTGTGCTAAACAAAAGAAATTGAGGATTATTTCTTTATTTTTAACCAAATCTGTTCAAGACCGCCGTCTAGAGCATTTAAAACGACACTCACTCACACTCTCTCTCCCAGTCTGTAAATATGTACATGCACACACGCACAGACACACACACACACACACACCGGCACAGACAGACAGAGAGCTGGGCCTACAGCATGACGGACTGTGTTATCATCCTCCTGTGTTGTCACTGCCACAGACAGTACAGAGATGGTGGCACCTCTTTAAAACTGGGTGAGATGTGGCACCAATGTTCACAGCACCATTGAGGCGGGAAGAGGAACAGATACTGACAGTGATTTTCAATGAGACTGCAAGACACAAAAATACACCCCAGAAATTAAGAAGCCAGAACATAGCTGAGAGAAGGCTACTGTATGAATGGAATACATGCAATACATTCTCTGCCCAATGCACACTTAAATATGTATACATATTACACTGTCTTTCTCTCGCTCTGTCTCTCTGTCTCTCTCTCTTTCTGTCTCTCTCTCTCGCTATGTCTCTTGTTCTCTTTCTCTCGGTCTTGTTCTCTCTCTCGCTCTCCCTTGCTTTCTCTCATTCTCTCTCTCTCTCGCTGTCTCTCTCTCTCGGCCTGTGGAGATCCTGACACTCCGGGGGGCAGAATCCCCTCTGAGAGGGCAGCAGGCGCCTGTGGCCTCCTTCATACCAAGCCCTGCTCATTAAACACATGAGAGAGGTCCCTCTGCCTCCTCTAATTAGGAATGACGCTGCTCTGCTCCGTGACTAACTGCAGTCACACTCCAGATGTCAACACTTTATCCAACAGCGTAGCAGACAGGAAGAAGATTCCTGTCACCACGTGTCTAATGGGTGTATATGATTTTATGAGTGACGCTCCGAGTTGACTTACACATTGAGGAAGAGAAACATCTCATGGTCACCTCAAGCATCCTTGAGGTATTTGTTTAGCACACATGTGTTACCAAGTAAATGTACATCTGTATCCCTCCATTTAGTATGATATGTTACATTTCGTATGGTATGTATTAATTTGTGGATATCCAATTTCATATGATATGTTACAAATTCAAATTTATTGTGGCTAACGTTAGCTAGGTGGCTATGTGGCTAATGCTAACGTTAGCTAGGTGACTAACGTCAGCTAAGCTTGGGGTTAGGGTTTGGGTTAAAGGGTAGGTAGCATAAACGTAACCACATGTAACATATGGATTTGCATCAAAAGTCCCAATGCAAAGTTACACCTCACTTTTGAATTTTTTCGAGAAGTCATGTCAGAAAATGTTTTTACGGGGTCTGATGTAATATGGAGGATCCAGCAAGCAGGCTTATTCCCTATAATGTAAACAGAAATAACTTCAAATACGTAACTTCAAATCAACCCAAATTGTTTGCACTCATGACTACTGGTTTCAATAAAATGTTCAGCCAATTTACAAGCAAATAGTTTATTAATTTATTGTTACAAATCAACTTGCAATGTTACTAGCCAACTAGCCTGCCAACGTTAGCCATACTATCCTGCTAATGTTAGCCCTACCAGCCTGCTAATGTTACATTAGCACTGAATGAGTCAGCCAGTTTCTATCAACACCTAGCTTACAGCTACATTAAAGAAAAACCAAAGTTTAGGAAATACATAATGCCATCTAACCAGTTATCAAAGAATGTTAGCTATATTCATTTATCTTAGCCAGAAAGATAGCCAGTCAGCTAACGTTAGTTATTTAGCCAACTTGCTATTAGCCTAGCCAGCCTAGCCAACCACCACGGTTATGGTCGGCAAGCTAGAGCCCAACTACTGTAGATTCCAGATGTCAGTCAGCTAGCGCGCTAGCACTAAGCCAAGGTGGAAAAAGTTACAAAACTCCAGTAGCCTACTTCACAGAGAACATGCCGAAAAGTTGACAAAACAAAAAGGAGAACAGATGAGGTACTACACAATTAGAGCAAGCAGGCATGATTTTCTCTTTCGTTTTGAGCCCTCGGCAAGAAGGCACCAGAGCCTGCCGTGCTAGCAGGTTCCCACTAGATAAAACAGCCACAAAGTATGTGAACAGCATGAGATATGCCTAAAGTTAGCGAGCTAGCTACCGAGCTAGCATATGAAACATATGACGTTGAGAAATAGTGCATTGTGGGTAGTTTAGAAGATATCCAGAAATAAGTTTATAAATATGTAATATTTAGACATAACTATGTTTGTATAGGTAACCAGATCGTGACTACAACTAAGTTACTAAGTCTTTGACCACACTGTGTTGTTAAATTGGTGAGTAAAAACTAATGAATCCTATCCTTTAAGGTTAGAATTAAGGTTAGGGGTAAGAGTTAAGTTAAAGGGTTAAGGTTAGGGTTAGGGGAAGGGTTACCTAAGTAGTTACAAAGTAGCTAAAAGGTAGTAAGTAGTTGCAAAGTTGTTAATTAGCTAAAGTTGTCCATGATGAGATTCGAATATGCAACCTTTGGGTTGCTAGACGTTCACGTTATACGCCCACCCATCCACCATAACCAACCACCCTCCTTTTGTTTTTGCCT